>NC_071257.1:15361180-15538680 GCF_023375685.1 Ictalurus furcatus | reverse complement strand
CGAGAGAGAGTGAATGAGCACGAAAGACGGGGTGATTAGGAATGCATACTCATACAACACATGCCAAGAACACAAAACAATTTGGTTCCATTACATCATGACACAAACTAGAGACCTTCAGAATTGAGACACAGAGATCATGCCTGAAACTCATCAATAACCTTGTAAATCATGTAAAATCCCTTTGTCATCCATTAACACAGGCAATACCAAATACATTTCAATAATTTGATCTGCACAGCAGATAATGAATATATATATATATATATATATATATATATATATATATATATATATATATATATATATATATATATATATATATATTTTTTTTTTTAGTTATTCATTATGTTATGCATAGCTTATTCGAGGGATGCTCAGAGGTTAGGCTCTGGGCCGCTGAACAGAAGGTTCTGAGTTCAAGTTCCAGCACCACCAAGCTCCTTGAGCAAAGCCTGAACCCTGCTTGTTTCAGTGGCATGTACCATATCAGGCTTCCTCACAAGCTACTTACAGTACATGTGTGATAAATCTATTTCTTCTTCTTAAATTTGCCAAGAATTGGATGCATGAATATGAGCCAAATAACAGCACAAAGACTGCCATTTCAAAAAAGCACAGTTTAATTGATTGGGATGTCTAGTTTCTATCTCTCTACTTTTGAAACAGCTTTTGTAAGAAAAAAGCCTTCCCTGAAAACACACTGCCTGAACATCACCAAGTGCCATAATTTAAATCATACTCTACCTTGTGGTCAGATAAGAACAAAATCAAAGTTTTTGTCATGAAAATTGTTCGTATGTTTGGCAGAAAATGTGGAGTGCATACCAGGAAAAGCTTTTAGTCAAGTTAAGACTTGACTGTAGATTAATTTTTCAACAAGACAATGACCCAAAACTTGCATTCAAAGTAACATCCAAATTGTTAGCACAAGCACAAAACCAGTGGTTGGTAATTTGCATCTCAGTCTCCAGATATGAACCATATTAAAATACAGAATAGCAATACAAAAAATCGATCAATCAATTAATCTTTGTGGAATTTTTAACTGATTGCTCTAAGATCCCAATGGGACTTTAAATGAGTGCTTTATTAATGTCAGGAACACTTGGAGTGTAAATCTATTAAGCATATAGCCTAGATTAAAGACGCATAGACAGTGTAGTGTAAATATTAACTGTAAAACATAAATATGTGGTGTGCTACAAGTACAAGGGCGTTTTCTCATTAGAATAGATCTAAATTGTTCCAAGTCATGTATAACATTTTCTGTTCAATAAGCATTTAATAATAAACATTTCTTCATTCACGTATACCTATTCCTTGGTAAGGTTAAAACTGAGAGTATTTAAAATGCAGTCAGTTCAGTAAAAATACTAAAATATTAGGTGTCCAAAAACGTTTGATGTATGCTCACACTGCCATGTGCTATTCAATTTATTTAATCACATTTTTTTTATTTTTAAATCATTCTGGAGTTAATTCCAGCACTACTGATTTCTGGTATGTATTTATTTTCTCGGATGACAATCAAGATTATGTATATTCATGGGTGTTTAGTGATAAAAATGGAATGTTATGGTACATAAGTGTAACGATCTCTCATGGTAACTTGTCCCTCTCTGTGTTGAATAAAATCTTAAGATGAAAGACAATATCTTAACATCTATACAATGATCACTTCAGCGTTTCTCATTTCAAGTTTGTGAGCTTAAATCCAGAATAAGACGCTTAAACCTTAACTAGTGAGCTGCATGGCTGGATTTCATTCTGCCTCACTTGTATGTTAGCTTGGATGAAACCTTCTATAAAAATATCTACTATAAATATAAAATAATCTTTCTCCTGTAAATGCAAAGAGTGCTGTGTACACCTGTTATGCATTATGGAGTCTCACAAAGAACTACAATAATTCCAAGAAATTCTAAATTTAAGGGGACTATACCTGTGCTGGTTTCCTAGATCAATGCTTCTCAAACCTGTCCTGGGGGACCCCCAGCACTGCACATTTTGTATGTCTCCCTCATCTAACACACCTGATTCGACTCATCAGCTCATTAATACAGACTGCAAGTCCTTAATTGGGTGGGTCAGATAAGGGAGACATACAAAATGTGCAGTGCTGGGCGTCCTCCAGGACAGGTTTGAGGAACCCTGTTCTAGATCACTAGTGATCATAGACTATGGCCTTTAACGGAATGTTAGTTGTAAATGCTCTAGTGCCCCCATGTGGATTACACTATCACAGCAGAATATAAAGTCGCGGCTTGTCTTTAAATTATGGATTGGTGCAGGTGTGTTGGTGCAGAGAGAGCAAAATTGTATTATCTTGACAGTTTTTTGAAATTCAAATGTATAACTATCAATATATATTTCACACTAAGTATATATAATTCTCTCTCCACTCACTCTTTTCCTTTAGCTGTTGTGATAACTGCAGAGTACAGGCGAGTAAATTCACAGTTGTAATATTACTTATAGCCACTCTCTGAACGGATTGGAGAACCTCCCAAGCACGACTTTTTAAAAACTAATTAACTTAGTTTAGTTTTAAAACTCTTTTTTGCACCTTTGCACCTGCTTTAAGGCAGATACACGATGGTAAGTCCTTTAAGATAAAAGATTAATAGACAGTGCTAATATTAACTGTAAATCACATGTGATGTGCTAAAAGTGCTTAACTAAAATGATGTTTTTTGATTCGATCTAGACTGTTCCAATAAAATAAAATAACTTCTAATATTTCTCAGTTCACTAAAACTTTAATAGTGAGCAATTCTTACATCCATCCATCCATCCATCCATCTTCTACCGCTTACTCCGTCTTCAGGGTCACGGGGGAACCTGGAGCCTATCCCAGGGAGCATCGGGCACAGGGCGGGGTGCACCATGTCCATTCATACCAATTCTTACATCATTTACGCATAATTGGTTAACTTTTCAAGTTTTACATTAGGCTGATATAAAAGGCAGCTAAACAAAATGCTAAAATAGAGCATGTTCAAAAACTTCTGACCTGCAGTGTATGTATCTGTACATACATTAATACATACATTAATACCTTCAGTGTATATATCTGTACATACATTAGTGTGGAGAAACATACTGTAACAAGTGCAGATGCTGCCTGATAGGTTACTGCATTAAGCAGTTAACATCTTCCCATACCCTCTTGCAGGTATAAACATGCTGAGCAGTTGACCCAGTAGAATCAAAATGGCAGGATCAAAAGCTCCAAGTGTCTCTAAATAGAGTGCATTATTAGGGCAGATGTCAAGATGGGGAAAAGACATCAGTAAATGGGGCCAGAAATTAAAGTTTCTTCTTGGGTCCCTAGGTTCTACATAGCACCTTTAAGGGTTCCCCCCAGAGGGACAACTGAACCTTTAACATTTGACCTTTATTATTAAGGGGCTTTAAGAATGTAGAATCTGTTTTTTGGATAGCCTAAAATTACTTCAGTTAAAAAAGGATAGCATCTGGCTTTTTGTGGCCCTTAACAGGAAACCTGAAAGAGATTTACACTGAACCGTTATTATCACGAAAGATAATTTTAAAAACTCCATATAATTAAACATTTTAGAGCTTATCGTGTGCGTTTTCTAAATATAAACAAGACCAAGGAGATAGCGGTGGATTTTAGAAGGACGAGAACTGCGAACAAGCCCATAAACATCATGGGTGAGGAGGTTGGAATTGTCGAGCACTACAAGTAATTGGGTGTCCACTTGAACAACAGACTGACTGGAGGGCCAACACAGACACTGTGTAGGCTGCAAGAAGCGGATGAACAAGGGGACTCTACTTTCTGAGCAAGCTCAGATAGTTCAATGTATGCACCAAGATGCTGGAGATCGTCTACCAGTCTGTGGTAACAAGTGCTATCTATGATCTTTGGACAAAACCTGGCGATGTCTGAGTCAGTGAGAAGTAGGAGGTCACTGAACAAAATGCTCTCCATCATGGACAACCCATCTCACCCAATTCATGAAACACTACAAAGACCACAGAGCTCATTTTCCAACCAACTCATTCAGCTCTGCTGCCATAAAGAACGTTTTAGGAAATCATTCTTACCTTTCACCATAATACTGTACAACAGCTTATCTCTGTGTGATGGGTGAACACACTGTTGCACAACCATCTGTACATAGTCTACTGTTTATGTCATACATCTGTTGTATATATTATTCACTGCCATTTTTGGCCACACACCTGTTTTTATTGCTCCCTATTCTTTTATTTATTAGCCTACTATTACTCGTTTTGATGTTGTATATATCTTTATTTAATATTCAGTGTGTGTGGGTTTTTTTTTGTTTTGTTTTTTTTTTTTTTTGCAATTCTGCTTTTAATTTTATTGTTATTCTTTATGCTGCTGTAACATAATAATATCCCTCTCGGGATCAATAGCACGGGCGTAGAATCCTTTTAATAAAACGTAAAATCATCCTCCGCACTTTTTCACTGTGTATCTTTGATTTCTATACGTGTACGTGTCTATAAGTCTTTACGTGACCTGACGTTGCCATGACAATTGGTCCTCACGTCACGTGTCACGCCCATGCTCACACACACGCTGAGCGCTCAGTGGTCGAGATGCGGCAAAAAAAAAAAAAATCCCATTCACTAATTTTTTAATACGTTCTTTTGGCATGTGGTATTCGTTATGCACAAATGATGAATAATTTGCTACATGTTTCATTTTAAACACTGCAGAGTTCCACTGATTAATAATTAGTCAGATTTGATGGTAATATTAGCCTAACCGCAGTCCCGCACAAAAAAATAGCTTGACACACCTTTGTTTACACTAAATTTTATTACATGTTATTGTTGATATAACATGTTAATGAACTGATATAAGGTCTCCTTACAGTGACATGTTTGTTAGTTTAGTTCAGCAGTCTCTTTGCAACAGTGTGGTTTGAGTGACATTTCTGTTCTGAACTCTGGACTGTTGAATGGAGTAGAAAAAAGTGATGTGTGAATATAGGCTACAAGTATATATTATATACTGTGTGCTATTTATATGCAATACAATGCATACTAAACACAATTTGTAATATTTAAATAATAAAGTGCAGTATGCAATGTAACATGCAAGTACAGAATCATGAATTGCATATTAAGACAATTAAGAGCAAGAAGAGATAAAACCCATCAATTAGCCTAGACAAAGGTCAGAAAAAAAGAATACCCTTGACATTCTGTCCCCCCACATCTGAAATGATGGCTATACGCCCCTGCAATAAAGTCATCCATCCATCTCTATCCACCTATCTATGGATATTAGCCTTTAACTCTATTCTGCAATGCTAATATTAATTTCTGTTTACAGTTTACAAAATAGCGTGGGGGTGTGACGGGCACCATTTACACGGAAGTTGAAAGGAGGGCAGATTGATACCTCGTTGGCTGGATGTATTCATCACGGCACTAAATGGACGCTGTTCATGACAGCAAACAGAGAAGAGACAGAAAGCGAGAGGATGTGGTAGGTCAGCTGACCTGACGTGTCCGGTGACGCGCTCGCACCTCGATTCATTAATAAACTAATTGACCACATTGTTTCACACTAACTATGTGTTCTCCTTACCTAGCTGCTGTTTTTCACTCTCTCTAAACGAGCTGGGAAAGTCACTAACAACTCTATTACTGGCACCTGTGTGTCAAATGCAGCTTTTCACTTGCGAGAGGGTAGGGGACACACACACACACACACACACACACACAGGGCCCGATTGCATTATGGGCACAGGCGCAAGGGCCCGTGCGCACTTGGGGCCTAAGCGATGGGAAGAAAACATTTTTTCCTTTTCTTTTATCATCTTTCTTTTCATTGCTGAAAACGGAGGGCAAGGTCTGGTTGGGCCACACGAGATTGAAAAAAGACACACACTACCTAACATCTACAGTGGTGCAGGCCGTCGGGAGTCTAGCACCTCAAAGTAGGTTTAGACGCGTTGGACCCGAGCTCGAATCCGCTTTTTGCCGAACTCGTGCTTATCCCTTAGGCTATGTGAAAGCACAATAGTGCGTCCTGTTTCCGCACTGCATCCGTACCGCAAACGGAGTATGTGTGAACCAGCTCAATTCAGCGTGTCCAGCACAGCAAAAACAGACTTAGTGCAGAAACGTTCGGTGCACTGCTGCACCGCGCCGCATCCGTATGCAGTGTGAATGCTCTAACCTGTGAACATGGGCACGGGAAAAAAATACGTACTGCAAACAAAGTATGTGTGAACCTGGCCTAACGCTTGGAGGAGGGAGACAGACAAAGCGAGGCAGCCCCTGGAGAGCCGAGGAGAAAAGGACCAAAAGAGCATCTGGAGACAGGAGAGGAGGAGCTGAGGAGGAGAGAGACAGACAGGAAGGAAACATTAACAGGTGTGTGTATGTGTGTTTGTGTGTGAGTTACACTACGTAGGGAAATGTCTTGATATTTTTGCTGTCTGTCCAGAAAAATCATGTGGTGTAAATCCTGTATGCTGGAAAATATCTACAGAATATCTCTAAATTGTCCATCAGGTTGTGATCATAGGCTGTAACCTGTCAGTGTAAATCCTGTATAAGGTAAAGGTGTTTCCAACAAATAGTAGGTCTACCTACTATTAATTCTTAATCCGGGCCTGCACACACACACACACACACACACACACGGGGTATTGTGCAGTGAGTAATACATTAACGTTAGCCTATGCTACTGATATCCCCATATTGCCGCCATATTTTATGGGTCTTGTATTTTAGCTCCGTTGGAATCCCCCCCCCTCTTTCTCTCTCTCTCTCTCTCTCTCTCTCTCTCTCTCTCGAACACTTGAGAAAACAGGAACGACTCAATTTCCTGAGAGTGAAAAAAAGGCTTCATTGAAAAGTTACACGGGATGTTTCATTAGCATAAAGTGCTCGTTTAGAGCGGGCCTCTACTTGTGCTCTTTTCAGCCGCCTCAGCTCGCGTTAGAAGTCATTGTGTGTCCCATACGAAACCCTTCACAAAGACACAATGGCTCTCGTCTACTTCAAACGTTAGTAATGAATGCTAATGACCGCCAGATTGAGTGGCAGGGCAGTGCTCTACAAATAAAATGCAAACACAAGAAATTTACAATCACCTACGTCGGTTTTAAACGTTTAAAAATACACAACATAGATTATATGTTCTTTGTATAGGACTGAAAGAATGTCTCTTGCCTGTCTCCTTGCCTAAAGGCCAAATATTTTTAACTATCCCATAATACGTTGAATAAAGTAGCCTATAGTAGTTTTTTTTTATAGTTTTTTTTTTCTGAGAATTTGTCACATTTATTACGTTATCAACTCAATTAATTAATTGTGTTAATGTAAATAAGCTACATATACAGCTTAAATGCAATTACTTGGTAGATTCTATTGGTGTTTCATTTTTTAAGTAAACAATGTTGTGAACTCATATTTATGTACACATAACAAAGGTTTTCTTGTTAATTTTAGGCTACTTAAAATTACTTAAAGTTGAATTAAGTTAAAATGTGTGAAGAAAAAATGATGCATATATATTTTAAGTAAATCCAACACACATTTTTTTTCCAGTGTAGAATATGATGCATTGGTGAAGTGATGAGCCATAGTGCTAATGCTGACTGTAGGGGGTGCAGACTGAAGCACATTGGGGGGAGTAGAGAGCAACAATGACTAATTGGACTGGTGAGCTCCACTCCCTTTTCTTGTTGTTCCCGTGGCTTTTCTCAGGGTCCCCCCCAAATCTCTCAGTCTGCTGTGGATTACACTAGATCACATCAGAGATGCTTTGTTTATACATAGTCGCACACACACACACACACACACACACACACACACACACACACAAAAGAGTTGTAAAGAGATATAGAGATGTAACTTGACACAATGAGCATGCAGTACATGAAAATACTATTAATATCTTATTTATATACCTAATTTCTTTTATAGGCACGGTGACACCCCATACTCCTAATATGCTCTTCTGTCCCCCCTCTTGCTCTGTGTATGTTTCATAGAGCGGTTACAAGTACCTGCTGAAAGAGGAGATTAATGAAACACTGGAGGCTTTTTTCTGACAGTGCTCCCCTAATAGGCTTTTTCATCTCTAAAGCCAATAATCATGTGAAATGTAGTCCAGTAAGTTCCAGGGAAACACAGATCAGTGTTCTAGTAAACTCAGTTATCTGCATTTCCATGTACATCTTGCGCATGGACTATTTTAATTTTTTTTCCCATTTGTGATTGACAATAGAAAATGTATCTTATACACAGGGTTTTGCAATATCTACAAAACCAGTCCACTGTATTGCACTGTATAATGCATGCTAAATATTTCTGTAAATTATTTATTAAATAAATTAAATAGTAAATATTAAAATTGAAATAAAAGTCTAAATTAAGTCTTCATAAATTATTAATGAATTATGGGATAGTCTATGGGATTAAGGATTCAGGGATCCCTTTATCTGTAAAATAAATTCCACAAACTCTCTCAGCACAGATGTATTTTTTTTTTTAAACATAATCCAATTATTTAAATATTAGACTCAGTATTCAAATGTGTACTGTAATATTCTGTCTATTTATTGGAACCCTAGAACATGTTTATTCCTAGAGTTTCCAATGACAGAACACATTCGGCCAAAGTTATTTATATTAATTATAATTAAAAGCTCAATAATACATAATAATAACAATAATTTTATTATTATATAAATTAGTTCACAGACCCTTGGGTACCCTGAACCCTACTTTGAGAATTAGCCTTTTATGATGCATCACATTGTAGTTTTAGTAAGTTTGTTTTACTGTAAAATGTTGGTTTGATACAAATAAGGGAACTCTGTTTATTGATGTCCTCTGAACTGTACACTTGTCCTCCTGGTCGGACTCTACAACAGAGTATTTCCCTATAATCAAAGTACCAAATAGAACCCTTTAGGAACCTTTTTCTAAGCATATAACTCCAGGTTCACCAAAAGGAATGCTCATATAGTTTATCAATTTGTTTCAGTTATTCTCACATTTGTTAATTTTATTATTCTGTACCTGTAATTCACCATTATTGTGATGGTTTAGCATATCTGTATTTTTGCCATAAAGGATTAACTGGCTTAAGCGAGCAGAAAAGAAACATTGTGACAAGTATGTTAACTAATAATTGCTGTGTTCTCAGTGAAGGATTACTAATCCAAACTAATCACTATCGTCAGGCCTATGACTGCACAAAGCCACCATGCTAACGGGCTTTAGCGTGCTTCAGTGTGCTACCAAGAAAACACAAGAGGAGGACAGCACCATGCCTAAAAGGCTATGTCTCTGAAGGGGAGACACACTTTATTTCTCTGTAAAATTAATCAATCTGCTTGGAGCCAGAGAGGCAGTATTTTTCTCTGACTCCCACAGTTGTGACTGAGATTATCACTACCTGTGGCTCAGCTCAGAAGGCTACTTGTCATATTCTCATAACTCAGAACTTAAATGATAGAAACCTAACACGGCTTCAGCCTCACTGAGTTTAATCGGCACTCCATTCCAAAGCTTTCCACAATAGAGTAGATGGATATTGAGCCAAATACAGCAGAGAAATGATGTAGAACATGGTACTGGTACTGGCCTTAAACTGAAATGTTTTTGGTCTTAATTATTGCTTTCATTGTAAATGATCACAGCAGGATTTGGCAACTTAATTGCTCCTATGAATTTTTGACTATGAGTTTCTTTAATTTACGTGGAAAGTGTTTAGCTGAGAACATGATTAAAAAATTTCACATCTTTTGCAACTCCTAGACAGGTTTCTTCTTCTTCTTCTTCTTCTTCTTCTTCTTCTTCTTCTTCTTCTTCTTCTTCTACCTGTTTCAAGATTCCATTTTCAGATATAATTTATGAAGTAAATACTATGAGTTAAACATTTTCATTCTGTAAATGCACTATTACACCCTTTTTATTAATTCACTAAGTAAAATTTTATGCTGATCATATTACACATTTCTAAATGTTTTATGCAATGTTTAAGCACTTTATAATCTATATATTATTTTGCCATTTTTATGTTTCCTGAAATATGACTTCAAACTTTCTCATCATGTCTCCACAAAGCCCCAGATCCATAAGGAAAGAATTCTACTAGTTGTTCATTTTAAAAAATATATATTCTGTTTATTTCATCCGTACAAACGTGTACAAAGGAAGGAATTGTACTCTGATAAGAGCAATAATACAGAAAGGTCTTAAATATATAGCTATCTATTACTTAAATATATTGCTTTTTTTTTTGCTTTCTTTTTTTTATACAAAAGGTGTTACTACACAATATGTAGCATTCCAAATATGTACAAAAAGCAGTGTTGGTTGGTAAAGTCACTGTAACGCTTTTCAGGCGTGCAGGGAGTCGTCAATGTCAACATCAGAGTCCTCAGTGAAATCATGCTCGTCCTCGTCCCCCTCATCCTCGCGGCCTTGAGATCCGGGGCTTTTCGGCGGAACCGCGAGACCCAGTTTGGCAAGTTTGGCCTGCTGTTGCTCAAGACTCTGCTTTCTCCACTTGATGCGCCTGTTCTGGAACCAGACTTTGACCTGGAATAAAAAGAGAGTATTTTTAGTGTACTGATATCAAGATAAATCTGTTTAGTGTAGGTATTTTTTGTGACAATGGACGTTTTGAGCCACTATTTACCTGCGCCTCAGTGAGCTGGAGTGCGGATGCGAGCAGGAAGCGCTCTGATCCGACCATATACTGCTGGCGCGCAAACTCCTTCTCCAAGCGGGACAACTGCTCGTTGGTGAAGCTCGTGCGCATCCGCTTTGATTTCCCACCTTTGTGCTTGTAGTGTGAGTGAACTCCTGCTTTAGACAGTGTGGCACCTGTAGAATGCCAGAACATTTTAGTTGTGTGACGATCAATAACCAGGATATGTTTTTTTTTGTCTTATGTAAGGGAAATGGCTTATTATAGCCTACAACCTCATGCTTACCTTGTGTGTAAACAGCTCCTGGGCATGTTGTCTGGTATCCGTAGGGCGGACAGCAGTAGACTGGATAGCTGGGTTGTGTGTGCATCATAGCCGAGCTGTACAGGTAGTGAGGAAGTGGAGGACACATCTGTCCGGCATGTAGAAAGAGACCTGGTGGTGTTGGCGCAGAGTTCAGTGAGCTCTGAAATGGACTCGTCTTGCTGTTTTCGGTGGTGTCAGGCTTGTCGAGAAGAGCGTCAATGGTGAAGGATTTCCCCGCGCTGGGTTTTGCAGCAGTGGCCAGACACGCACTGCTCGCATAGTCCGGGTGGTGAGTAGCCTGTGGACGCATTGAAAATCCGTAGGGTCCGAGAGGCCGTGCAGGGATCTGCATGGTTTCCTCTTGAGTTTGAGATAAAGTCAAAGCAAGGAAAATAAAGCAGGAAGTTATCCGTGCCTCCAGACTAAGGCTTCCGTTGAGAGGAGTGGAATGATAACCAGGAGAGGCCACAGCTCTTTTATACACGCCCAGTAGTGCGAGGTGTCAACGACCCCCTTTCGCGCTTTTGTCTTTCAAAGTAGCAGATGAGTCAAACGAGCGGCGCTACAAGGGATCCAATTAACTGATGGAGTTGTAACAAGCTGAGATTGTCAAATATCCTAATGGCTCTTTCCACTATATGCCCCCGGAGGTAGCCCGGGAACACAGAAAAGGGGTCGGGAGATGAGGAGCGGGGGGTCCAGATTTAGTACAAATTCCTGCATGGCTGTGCGAGCCAGAAGCGCCCGGTGCAGCTGAGAGAGACCATTGATGTTCCTAAATCATCTTATTTCGGCTCTCGGGAATCAAAGCTCGCCGCCAAATGCGCCACACAGCGGAACAAATACCTTCACATTCAGAGGTCAACAAGGGAAAAAAAAACAAACCAGAACCTTCTAATCACATTTCGGTTCAGTCTGAAATCCTGTATCCTAATATAGCGCACTTGAATCCAACTGACACAAACGATTTTTCAGACCGATACTGCATTAGAAATGTTTAAAATGCATTTGACACACTGGAATAAAGTTGGTTTGACGTTGGACGTTCGATATTCGGAAATTAAGGGACCGTCTCTAAAGTTACATACGACATTCTTATACACATTTCTAACTTCAATAGCATTTGAAGGGAATGACTTACAGTCATATAACCAACTGTACAGTGTTCATATGGGTGTCAGGTATTATGCACAACTCTTAGATTTTTGATATTTATCAAAACAAGCTATTAAATCACATTTAAATTAGACATGAATTTCACTGCAGAATGGGCCCATACACAAAATATACCATTTTTAAAAGCTCAATAGCATTTGAAGGGAATGATGTACAGTCATGAAGCCAACTGTAAAGTGTTCAGCTAGGTGTCAGGTATGAGGCACACCTTTTAGATTTCTGATATTTAATAAAATAAACGATTAAATCATATGTAAATTAGATTTGAATTTCACTGCAGAATGGGCTCATACACAAAATATACCATTATTTAAAGCTCAATAGCATATGAAGGGAATGACCTACAGTCACAAAACCAACTGGAAAGTGTTCGACTAGGTGTCAGGTATAAGAAACACCTTTTAGATTTTTGATATTTAACCCTACAATGTATGAACCAAAAAAACCTATCAATTTAAAAAAAAAAAAAATCTAAAAGATGTGCCTCATACCTGGCACCTAGATGAACACTTTCCAGTTGGTTGTGTGACTGTACATCATTCCCTTCAAATGCTATTGAGCGTTACAAAAATGGTATATTTTGTGCATGGGCCCATTCTATAGTGAAATACATGTCTATTTAAATGTGATTTAATAGCTTATTTTGATAAATATAAAAAATCTAAAAGGTGTGCCCCATACCTGACACCTAGATGAACACTTTACAGTTGTTTGTTTGACTGTACATCATTCCCTTCAAATGCTATTGAGCTTTAAATTATGGTATATTTTGTGTATGAGCCCATGCAGTAATAAAATACATGACAATATTTATATATGATTTAATAGTTTATTTTGTTAAATATAAAAAATGTAAAAGGTGTGCATCATACCTGACACCTAGATGAACACTTTACCGTTGGTTATATGGCTGTAAGTCATTCCCTTCAAATGCTATTGAAGTTAGAAACGTGTTTAACAATGTCGTATCTAACTTTAGAGACGGTTCCTTAATTTCCGCATTTCCGCGAATATCGAAGGTCCAACTTCAAACCAACTTTATTCCAGTATTTGACACCTGAAATGGCACTGACAGTGCATGATCTCAGTTTCAGTTTCAAGGTGTCAAGTGAAAGTCGCAGGTCTGTTCTGGGCCATCGTTACGTGTTGGTTCGTGTAAGCACACTAAGCAGATCTCCTCCCTCGAGATCATGGCCGGTAAAGACACTTTTAGACGAGGTGTGTGTTTTTGCAGTTTTGCAATGGTCTCCTTCGGTAGTTCTGTCCGGGCGTCAGTTTCCTCACAGCGCTGAGGTTTCTACTATTTGGATAAACCCGATGAGAGTCCTAATCCGGGATCTGATCACTTAATAATGGAGGAGAAACGTGGAGCCTTATTAAAAATGACATAGTGAAGTACAGTTATAGGGAATCTATCAAATAAAAACGTGACTGAAATCATTCAAATTAGTCTGTGTGTGTGTGTGTGTGTGTGTGTGTGTGTGAGAGAGAGAGAGAGAGAGAGAGAGAGATGAGAAACTGGGATGAGGCAGGTTCATAATATAAATGTTAAGGATGTATTCCTTCCTAGTTTCCAATCAGATTTATAAGTAGCAATTATATGTGTCAGTGATATTGTTTGTTTGTGTGTGTGTGTGTGTGTGTGTGTGTGTGTGTGTGTGTGAGAGAGAGAGAGAGAGAGAGAGAGAGAAGGTGGGGCGGGGGTATTTAGGCCTAATAGAAATTAGTGTTATAGCCTGAAGGACTTTCTCATTGCTGATTGTCAATTAGGAGATGAAACGCTACAGATGAAAAGCCCCGGTTTCACTAAAGGAAGTGATTCACTTTCTTACACCGCGTTAGTACAAACAGTGTCTCTTTTAACCGAGGATTATAGCCAGCTCTGCAAACTCTTCGGGCTCATTGGCGTGAGCTGAGAGCGCTCGACAGGACTCGCTAAAACGCACTCAAACACGACTCTGCCTTTGACCTGAGCGTTTTCTAATTATAGCGCAGCGCCTGACACCAAAGCGCTTAATGAAGCAGGCAAACAGCAGCCAACAGCACATCTGTGTGCGCCTCTGCACTGCCGCTGGTCCACCACCCTGTCAAAGCTTCCTTGTTTATTAACGCGTTTTCTGAACAGTATATGCGAAACAGGAATCAAGCGGAGAGAGGCGGTATTTACATATTACCATTTAGTTCTCACTTCACCCCCAACTAAACACACAACCACTTTCCCTCTCAGAGACAGCAGTGTGGACATTGTGTGCCTTTTATAGAAGAAACAAATGCCTTTCAGTTATTTCCTGCATCATACTTTAATGATTTATAGCTTGTCCATCCTTTCTTGTCTGCTCTGTTTGATAGTGTGTTCTCTGTTCTGCTTGTTAATGTAACTCCCAACTCCCAGTGTATTACACTGCAAATGCTATGCAATCCACATTAGGACACCTGATGTATAATTAGATAAAATATCCCCAGTAGACTAGTGAATGAGATAATGTAGTATTAGAAAGCCATGAATGTAATCCTGCTTTTGATAACCACTGGGACATGTCTGTAAATGAAGCATTTTCAGGTCAAGTTGATCTGACCAACTAAAATCAAGGCTAAGTCTGGATTTGTGTATTGCAGCCAGACAAAGAATACACTGAGGTCTTGGAGGTCTTTTCATAGTCATGTGGGAGAACAGTAGCTGTCCCTCCTACAACAAAACATCCTTCTTGTAAAAATCTGAAACTCACTGAAATGCATGTTCACTGCTTACCATGAAAACAATACCAATCTTTTCTTTCCGCACAAGTTCATTTTCTTTCCACACAAGTTTCCCTTTAGAGCATTTCACAAGTCGTCTATATGTAGACTGCTCTTAATAAAATAAGGTATATATTTGTGTGGGATAATACACGTGCATATGGAAGTAAGAACAGTAAACAAGTCTTTATTTTGCACTAGATTTCATATACATTTGTTTTATTCTTTCTGTTCAAAAGAGATGAAAATCGACAATAGCAGAAACACAAGCTTGCTCTTTCACGTCACACATTATCAAAGTTAATACTACAATTATCCTTTTTGCTTTGTGATCCAGTTCATGAACATGCGGATCATCATCATTATTACTGAGGTGAAAATGGACCATTATTCTCACCTAAACCTATTAAACAGACATCACAGCCATCTTTTCTCAGCTCCATTAATGTGTGCACTAAGCGACCACCGCAAGCATGAATGGGCCATCTCATTGCAGAGGCTCATTCTTTTTGCTCTTGCACGGACTGTAAGGGTCATTGGGGCGAAACAATAATGAGTCATTGGCCCTTTTCTCTTGCCTTGACTGCTGAGAGTGGTTTGGGCGGATGACCCGGTAAACCACGTCTGGCTCCAATACACACCTGATCTCAGCCTTGTAAAGAAAGCTACAAAATAAAAAACAAGGGAGTGAGGCTGTTTAAAGAGATAAAGTGAGTATGAAACTGATGTGGGACAAAGCACTTTCAGAAAGACCAGTGAATTGATAGTTATACTCACTTTTGATAGTTATTACTAAAACATAGTAGGAACAGTATGCTCCCTTTCCATGGAAGACTGCTTTGTCAGTAACACACCAAGGACATTTCAAAAGAGATGGCTATGATTGTACCTGTGAGTTTTCACTGTGCACTTAAAAGGGAGGCCTTTAATTTTATTTACATATTTGATAGGGACAGGCTTTTAATTTTTTGTTCCATACGCGGTTCTTACTCTTCAAACCAGAAACTAAGTTACAATAAAATGCATTATGTGTTTTATATCTATATATGTGTATATTTATGCACCTGTAAAATAACCAAAATAACAAAATAACCAGATGACACTTGCCCTGACTTATTGTTGCCCTGATATTGAAAATATGGCAAATTTTAAAACATACCAGACAAGTTATATAAAGTTTTTGATATATTTTTTTAATCACGAAAGAGAGCTCTATGCAGAACAACTTTAGGAAGGTAAGCACCCATAATTATCCAAATAACCACTGAGTATTTTGTAAAAGTGCATAAGAGGGTGATTCCATGCAAATGTCATCCTTAAAAAATACATTTGTGAGCAGAGGGCTAAATTTTATTTTTTTTAATGTTCCTTCATGTCTTTCACTCATATTTCACTATTTACCTTCTTATGTCAAATTATAGAGAAAACTATACATCATTTTGTACATCAAATATATGGAGTACTGGTTCAGACATCCATAGCGCAAAAATGTCACATCCATAGCTCATTTTTTTCTTAATGATGTATTGCCAAAATAAGGAATATTTTCAATTTTGTACTATGTATTCATTCAAGACTCTTTCATTTCATATACCAGTGCGCGCGCACACACACACACACACACACACACACACACACATATATATATTTGAGGGTGCTTTTCTGTTCAAAGAGTTTGTGATCTCCAAGTAAATTTTGTCAGTTTGATGTCACATACATAATGCTGATCAATTGCTATGTATTTGAAACGTAAATCAGTACACAAGTTTTTACGATTTTTCTGCATTGTCCTCAAGAGGTTAAATGAGAACATATGCAAATTGACTCATTGATCCTTAACTTGTTTCTCCTGTGTAACATTTTATTAGCAAATATGAATACAAATGTCACATCCATAATGCTCAAATTGCCAAAAAATGATTAGTTATGGGTAGAAATCAACCTCAAATCTTGATATTTGCCCTTGAGCTCTTTAGTTTTATATGATATGCATGTTTAACAGCATTTTTTTCTCTTCTATCATTAGTCTGTTTTGTGTACACATTTTGCAGACAAATACAAGTTGCATTTTCTATTATGGTTATGGTGAAACTGAGCAGTGAAAATCTTTTACAAAATAACTGAGTGTGTATTCAGGCTGTCTGACACTGTTAGACCGCACCTCGTTCTTCTTGATGGTCTAACCATGGAATCCTAGTTAGAGTTTCTCCTGCAGCACTAAGCATCATTCATGCATCTCTAAAGACTGAAGGCTCTAAAACCTTGCTCCATTTTCACACTTGTTCTGTAGGTGTGACTAATGCTTCATTACCCCACCGGCCCATTGTTCCTTGAGCTTCATAGGTGGAACAATACAGTGGATCTTACATACTATGGCATCTAATAGGCTTCATTCTTTTCCCACTTTGGATAAGTAATGACATTAAGACACTAAATATCAGAATTAAACATTGATTTAAAAAATAGTAGTTGCCCTTACACAGCCTGAAATGAAAAATAAAAAAATTCTCTTTGCATTAACTTATAGATTATAATATTACAATAATTAAGTCAGAACAAATGATCCAGTGATTCTAAAATATATAATATGATGCTAACACAGCATTCTAAAAATGTATATAGAATAATGTATGTAATTAATTTATTGCACCAACCACATATACACAACTTTCTCAGCTTTGTGTTACAACAGTGCCTGACACTTTCACTGAACATATTACAGTGTGCTAGGACAGTATGTGAGAAAGTCACACAATGTACAGAGTGCGATGTTTAGTGAAATCTCATAAAACCCATCATGGAATATGTAATGTATGGCCCTATTCCTCAAGTGCCACAATGCAGGTGGTCCAAAAGCAGAGGGGGGCTTTATATGGGGGTGTTTTAGAGGCCTAGAGGTACTATAAGGGGTATTTGAGAAAGTTATGCATGGAGACACCCTTTAATGGAGGTGAGAAGTGGTGGGTTGGACTTTGACACTTCATCAGTGTTTGCACTTCCTGTAAGTTTACAGGCACCCGAGAGAAAGAAAAGAGAGAGAACGGGGTAAATGTGGTGTGGTACCGGATTCTATTACTATGATTTTAGCTTAAAATGTCCCTGCAGATGTTGGCAAAAGGAACATACATTTTAGACAATTTAATAAATGTAATGCCTTTCAGGCAGTTTGTACAATGTTATAATGTGTATAAAGACTTGATCCTTTATAAAGTCAAAATAATTTATCATTAAATTCCTGAAATCTACTGTTTTTAAATTTGTGTTTGGTGTCTAAACTAAAATGCTTGTCAGGTGTGATATGAGCCTATTTTGGGACAATATTATTTAGAGAATTAAATTATTGATTAAATTATCCTATTAACACACATACTATAAAACACAGTTTTATTAAGTCTGGTTTTGGATGACTTGTTGTACATACAAGTACCAGTGATTTTTGGATTTTTGGCCATTTTATTCTGTGCTTAAAGTCAACAATATTAGAACTGTGTTGTGTTTTACTGGGTCTTCCTCTGAAATTCTACATCAAAGGCCTGCATCCATGGAGATGTCCCATATAAACACACAATTTCCTGGGAGGAATGTGTTCCTGCATTCTTAAATGGAGTATATCTTGTGGTCATTAGGGTGCACTATTTCAGACCTTACTGGTTGGAGGTTCTTCTGAATTCTGTCAGATAATTTATTAACTTGTAACACATCAGTGACATTATAGGGGGTAATAATACAGAGGGTAGCATTGGCACCAGACAGCTCTAGAGTCCCTGGTTCGATCCTGAGCTTGGGTTACTGTCTGTGCTGAGTTTCTGTTCATGTCCTCCATGTGTCTGCATGGGTTTCCTCCAGTCTCTCAGATTTCCTCCCTCCTTCTATAAACATGCAATTAATTTGACTGTCAAAGATAAATGGCCTGTAGGTGTGTGTGTGAATGGTGTGCAGCGATGGACTAGGGGTGTGTGTGTGTGTGTGTGTGTGTGTGTGTGTGTGTGGTGCACAGCAATGGATTCCATGTCCATGGAATCTCATGTCCAATGTTTGTGGGCTCCTGATCCACTGCAATGCTGATCAGGATAAAGCAGTTACTGTAAGTGACTGACAGTGTATGGACAATTTGAACTGACCCAACCTGTAATATTCAAAGAATGTGAAATTATAAAAACAGATATACAGTCTCCTCTGAAAGTATTGGAACAACAAGTTCAGTTATTTTGTTTTTGCTATACCTGAAGATCTCAAACTTAAGATTTGAGGTCAAGAGATGAATACAAGTCAATATATCAGAATTTCAGCCGCTTCTTTCAGTTGTTGTTTGTTTTGGGGGCTTCTCCCTTCAGTCTCCACTGAAGGAGGTGAAATGCATGCTCAGTTGGGTTAAGGTGTTGGACCTGGAGAGTCTAAAACCTTTCACTTTTTCCCCTGATGAAGTCATTTGCATTTATGGCATTTGGCAGACCCCCTTATCCAGAGTCACTTACATTTATACATCTGAGCAGTTGAGGGTTAAGGGCCTTGCTCAAGGGTCCAGAAGTGACAGTTTAGTAGTGTTGGGATTTGAAGTCACAACCTTCCAATCAGTAGTCCAACGTCTTAACCACTAAGCTACCAGTGCACAAGTCCTTTGTTGAGTTGGCAGTGTGTTTTGGATCATTGTCTTGCTGCATGATGAAGTTCCTCCCAATTAGACTGGACGCATTTCTATGTAAATTGGCAGACAGAATGTTTCTGTAGACTTCTGAATTCATTCTGCTGCAACCATCATGAGTTACATCATCAATACAGATTAGTGAGCCTGTTCCAGAAGCAGCCATGCAAGCCCGAACCATGACAACACCTCCACCATGCTTGGCTGTTGAGTTTGTATGTTTTGGATCATAAGCAGATCCTTTCTTTCTCCACACTTTGGCCTTTCCATCATTTGGAAGAGGTTAATCTTGGACCCAGACGTTTTGTGGCTCACCTCTGTATTTCTTTGCAAAGTCCAATCACGACGTCTGATTCTTACTGCTGATGAATTTCTGCTTTCAAAATGGTGGATTGTGATACCTTCGCCCCTGCCCTGTGAAGGTTGTTGGTGATGTCACTGAATGTTGTTTTCCTTGGCTGGCCTGTTCGATGTCTGGCTGTTTCTTTCTCTTTTTTTAAGACATTCCAAATTGGCATTACAAAATGGCTGAATGATCTCCCCTCTTTGCTCAGCTTCAAAATGGCTTGCTTTTCTCCCATATAATTTTTTAACAACAAATGCAGTCTTCACAGGTAAAACTAAGGACTCAAACCAAGAGTAGACATTCAGAGCTATTAATTGTTTAAACATTCAATCTAACAGGGCACACCTGGATAACAAGAAACACCTGTTGGTCACATGTTCCAATACTTTTGATCACTTGAAAAATGGGTGTGTTCAAACAAAAGGGGCCATGTTCTAAGTTGTGTAACACATCTACAATTCTGTGGAAAACTATTTGCCCCATCCTAATTTATTCTGTTTTTGTGTATATCTCATACTACATAGGTTTAGATCTTCAAACAAATTACAACATAAATACTTTTTCACAGCACTGTAGATGTAAATATCAGGTAGTAAAAGTTGAAATTCGGATCTATCCTCATATTCATCTTTTGACCTCAAACCCAAATGTCTTTTTTCACAATTTTGCGGGAATTGGGATTGCCATTCCAATACTTTCAGAGGAGACTGCACAAAAGTTCAAACACTAATGTTGAAGGTACTTTCACAAGAGTAAAGTCAGTATTCAGGCCAATAAACCCCTGTCCTGAGCATTACTTTTGAACACTGACTTACATTTACATTTATTAATTTAGCAGACGCTTTATCCAATGAGAAAAATTAGGAAATACAATCAAAGAGATATAACAAGCGGAGAACAATACAAGTAGTGCTACCGTACAAGATTTTTTAAATTGAGTTCTAGAAATACAAAGTGCACAGAGTAGAGGTGTAAGAGTCGGAGTAAGTTAAAAAAATAAAAATCATTAATTATTATTTTTTTAAAGGATGTTGTGGGGTTGACATTATGGGGGTTAGTTACGTGCTCACGGAAGAGGTGGGTCTTTAGCTGTTTTTTGAAGATAGTGACAGATTCTGCTTGACTTGCAGCATTTGACTTGGAATCCCTCAGCTACTTTAATCATTTTATACTCAACCTCTGCTAGCTGACACTGAGACTGAGCCAATCACTAACTGGATGTTGTTCTTCCACTATGAAAGAGTTCGAACTCTTAATCCCTACATTCCACATGCTTATACGTTTCACAACCATAGATATCAGAGGTAGGGTATGTGCAAGGTACTATAAATGTTTTTTGAATGGGCATTAACTCAACTGGCTAATAGCCTGAGAGTCTTCTTGCATATAATCACACTGTAAGACTAAACAGCAAATAATAATGAGAAGAAATTGCTTAAAACATTTCAAGCTACAGGTGTCCAGAGTGCAAATATCCCTTGTGACTCAACGGTGCAACACCCAAGACTTACTCAAGCAATGAGTGTAAACTCACCAGGAGTGTAGACTCTCCGGCATGCATAAACGATGTTAGGTTTTCAGGTCTACTGCACCATCTGCTGGACAAACACCAGCATCTGAATCATGATGCATGAATCATTGTATCTGACAAACATGGAAGTCTGTTTTTGCCACTATAAGAAAAAAGATAAAGTCGTTTACTAAGTCATAATCACAAGTAATCAAAATGTTTGTCAACAATATGCTATAATAAAGTTTTTTAAAAAATTGTATTAGTATCTCATAATTAGTTCAACTTCTATTTAACCTGTTTCATGGTGTGATATTTGAACTGTCATAAAGAATTTTAATGAACAAGCTCAAATTTTGAAAAAAGTTGCAGCAAAATCAAGCATTTTTGGCCACAGCAATCACAAAAAATCCACACAAAGTGGATTTTTATGGACTGACTAAACAGATGTCCCTATTTGACATAAACAAATATAATCAAATGCTTGCTCGGAGTCATCCAAAACCAAATCAATGATTCAAATGGAAAAGATTTTAAATTAAAAATGGCTTTGCACAAGCCACTTTGCACTCTGAATAAGTTCATAAAACACTATTTACAAAGATAACGCAGAGGAGATTGTAAAACACAAAAGACTACCAGAAAGTCACATAAAGAAAAAAGTGCACATATTGATTGATTGATATTGATTGTGGTCTACAAATGTTTTTAAAACAGTGATGTAAGGCTTCTAAAACTTTTTACAGTCTGTGTTCCCAACCCCACTTTCAGAACCATGAATGTAGAGGATCTGGTCAAAAGCAATGAAATGATGAAAGCTGAGGACTCTAACCAGATTTTATAAAACGGTGATTTAATAAAATAGTTAGCATTTTAATGTATCTATTTATAGTTATCTGATTGCTCAAATGTTTGCAGCTCCAGAATAAATGTAACTGTATCAATCTCATCAGTTTTGTTCTTTCTTCCTCAAACTTTAGAAGAAAGTTTAGAGTTTTTAAACACCAGTAACACCAATATTTATTTGTTATGATTTTTTCTAAAATATTGTTCAGTGTTGTTGAAACCATTTGGAAATTATTTGAAATACACAAAAATCTGAAAAATCATACCTAGCAAAAGATATAAGTGAATTAAGAAGTGGTTATTGTGAAAAGTTTAGTGAATTGAGAAGATGGAGGAAATATGGTTATTAAAAAAAGCAATTTGCATAGTAATTTATACATCATGATCACTGGCATAAATAAAATAGACTATAGTTTTTTCAGAATAGAAAATAACTTTATTGAATGTAATAAAATAATTTATTGAAAGAACTCATCTTTGGTCATGGCACCACAAGCTAAATTTTATGCATTTCCAAAATACTAAAGTTTCTATCAAGAATGCAGAGAAAAAGAAGCCGTGACAATGAGTAATCGTGACAGTTGAATTGCCATGAAGTAAACAGCTACTTTCTTTTATTTCTAGTAAATAACTTCAAGAAGAGAGTTGGGAAAGAAGAATAAAGAAGTGTGAGAATGGGACAAACAGTGGGATTCAGTGACTGGTCGCAAGCGCAAAACAGTCAGGTCCATGAGACATGGTTTGCCAAGGTAAGAGTGGAATAACTTGAGTGGCCTGCACAGAGTACTGTTCTCAACCCCACTGAACACCTTTGGGATGAACTGGAATGCTAACTGTGCCCCGGACCTGCTCACCCAACATCAATTCCTGACTTCACTAATATTCTTGTGGCTGATTCAGCAAATCCCCATAACCACGTAAGCAGAGGGGGACTAAATATGGAATGGGGTGTTCAACAAGCACATATGAAAGTGAGGGTGTTTCAGGTGTCCACAAACCTTAATCAAAATTTCATGACTAGACAGGGATAATCCGTGCTTGTAAACAATACAATCAATACACAGACAAGGCAGAATCAAGATTACAGTGGTTCAGAACTCACACACTGAGAGGCAAGACTTTACATGTATGTATATGTGTGTGATGTCCTCTGTTGGCAGGGAGAGGTATTATTCTGGGCAGTTGTAACAACAAGTATAACTACAGCCCAAAATATGCATATTTCCATTTTTCCAATGCTGTGGTACACAGACAGTTCATTCACTTTCACATCAGCGGAGAGATGTACCACTTCAAGGCCCTTCCATTTAGGTTAACTCTTGCACTCTAGTATGTTTACAAAATCTGTGACCTGCTTTAGAACCCATATCAATGTAAGGACTTCCTGTCAGATTCCTCATAGAGGGTGAGAGTAGGCCCCCACATCTCCTCAGCCCTCAGTCTCAGCAATTGCTCCCCACAGGGCTGTGTGCTGAGCCCCCTACGCTACACCCCGTACACCCATGACTGCACCCCTGCCCACTCCACCGTAGTAGGGCTCATCCCTGAGTGGGATGAGTCTGTTTATCAGGTCGAAGAGGAGCGGCTGTCTATGTGGTGCACGGATAACAACCTGGTCCTCAAACTACCAAAACCAAGGAGCTGATAATAAACTACAGGAAAAATTAAACAGATATTCAGCCCCTTTTCATCAGCGGGATGAAATGTGTGGAGAGGGTCCCGGACTTCCGGTTCCTGGGCATGCACATAGAGGAGGACCTAACCTGGAGCACTAACACCACAGTACTGGTAAAGAAGGCACAGAAGAAACTTTACTTCCTGAGAGTCCTTAAGAAGAACAACCTCACCCAAAAAGTGCTTCTGTCCTGCTCCATAGAGAGCATACTGACTTATTGTATCTGTGTGTGGTTTACCAGCTGCAGAGGAAAGCTCTCCAGAGGGTCGTCACCACCGCCCAGAAGATTATTGGCTGCCCTCTCCCCACCCTGGAAGATCTTTACAGTTCCCGCTGCCTCAAAAAAACCCAGAACATACTAAAAGATCCATCCCACCCCAGACACTCCCTGTTTGAACTGCTACCCTCGGTCAAACGTTTCAGGACAATTAAAACATGAACAAATGGATTTAAAAGCAGTTTTTATCCAAAAGCAATAGCAGCACTAAACAATATTGAATGCAATATTAAGGAGATGTATAATGCCTTGAACTGTTGTGTATGTGTGGTATGATGTGTTTTCATATCCTTTTAGAATCTTACCTTTCTTTTGATATATTTTGAGAGTTACTTTTAGAGGCTTTTACTTTTGAATATATGTATATATTTATATACCTGTTGCACTTTATTTGATGTTGTACTGATCGGATTGCATCCAATTGTACATGTGCAATGAGTATAAAGATTCTATCCTATTCTAAACACATAATAACTGAAATCAACTTCTGTGGCGAATGAACGTTCAATTTCCATTGATTCCGCCATGTTTTATTAGTGACACGCCCCCAACTCGGAGTTTAAAGAAAATCCCGAATTTCCCACTCGTAAATACGACTTTGTGGTGGCATTCATGTGCGTTCAACTCGTCAATACGATCTTTCCGACATGACTTGAACGCACCATATATCGTGTTAGTGCAGTACCAATATAAACACCGGGTGGCGCTTTAGGACAAGTTGTCATTTCGTTGGTGTTTTGGAAACAGCCTTTGACTGCCCATAATTTGCATGAAATGATTCAGTTAACTAGGTTAGTATTGAGAGGATAAAGGGTGGAAATGTCTGTTTATGTGGCTTAATGTACTGTATTGCTGTTCTGCCTTAGGGACATATCCACTGTGCAGATTAATAAATGAATAATTAACTTTTAGTCATATAGGACAGATGTACAGCAACAGCTGCACCCCCCCCCCCCCCCCCAAATAAAATCTAGTTGAGACACTGTGGAATAATGGCTATGATTATGCTTTTAGGATGCAAAATAATATATGACCCAATGTTCCTATCTCCTGTTCAGTTATGCAAATCTAAACTCTCTCGACTTAATTTATTACGTTTTTTTAAGCTGACGATTTAAACCTGACTCTTTGCATTTCAAGGTTACTCAAAAAAAGTTGACTCTTTTTATTTAAATTGGGCTATTATTTTTTTTTAACTTCTTTTCTTTAGTTTTTTTTTGTTTGTTTTTTACTTAGATTCTTGACACTTTTTTAAAACCCTTCATGGCCACCATACAAAAGCCCAAAAAGCTATTACATACCAGACTGTCTTCTAATTGTCCCTGTAAACTTTATACTAGAACTGTTTCTCTGCTCTCATCATTGTACAGAAAATTGTCCACATAATATTTTTAAAAAGAGTTAAGATTTAGAGTACAATTAGAAGAACCTTGTTTGGACTGGAAAATCTAAGTGATAAGAAAATGACTGCATGCAGGCCTGAGCTCACTCATTCCCCTCCCTACCTTTAAACTCAGCTCTTCCAAGAGTGCTTCTATTCAATTTATACCAAAATAACCCTTTTCTGAGTGTAGGTTTGTGATTATATCAATTTGTGCTCTCTTGAGCTGTGTTGTCACGTCTTGGGTCAGTGATCTTTGTTGCTAGAAGTTACAGATATTATTAATATATTTTATCACTATTATTGCTAGATAACATTTTTTTTTTTGCTCAATAGAGTTGTTTACTGAAATTCATAGTCTTTTAAAGGACTCTTGGCTCTCGCTGATCACTTATTACATTATGTTACTCCTTACTTGTGATTCTCTATTGTCCCTGCAACAAACTTACACTTGTTTCTGGTGAGTCTTGCAGCACTTGTATCAGTGTGAGGACTTTTAATTCCTCCGTGCTTGGAATGTATTCAGCCTCAATTGTATGTGATATTTATTTTTTTTAATCTGCCAAATGAATACATGTAAATGTAAAATCAAATCCAACATGAAAAATCAGCTTCCACTGATTACCTAATCAGGATTTACCTTACAATTTACCTAAAAGGCAATCAAAGTGTCATTCCCAAAAATGGGATATGATAATTCAAATATCATTCAAATCAACTAACTATATATAAAGTGAATTAAAGACACTTTAATTCTGTCAAGCAGCTTTATCACCAACACCAGAGAGAGAGAGAGAGAGAGAGAGAGAGAGAGAGAGAGTGCTGACAGCTGGTTGTTCTTTCTGTATCAGAAGTTTGAGTCTAGCATCAAATGACTACACTAATGAAATATTGAGCAGTCATTGAGATATGAGTTATTAATGACTGAGAGAATGTGTGTAGTTGGGAGATCTATTCTGACACTCTACATCAGAGCTTGTCCCCAGGAAGCACTTTGTTCATCACACAAGAGCCCTGGCCACATCAAAGACTTGCATTTGGCACATCAGATGCTCAGGCAAACACTCGACTGCCAACACACTCAGTGTTGACGGTCCTTCTCACACTCTGTGCGTCAATGAGTGAGGCAAGACCAATCAAACTTGACTACCTGTGAATGTGTCATTCGATTTTTCTTTTGAAATGCCAAGCATTTCTAACATTTGGACAACTAACAGTCGTGGACTTGCTATTGTAATCGGGACAGAGAAAAAGGATTTGTGTTGTGGGTGCCGAAAGTTTTTTTTTATTTTATTTTTTGTATTTGTGTCTATGTATGGTGTAGTTGCCATGAAAATACACAGAGCTCAATAAAATGCCAGACATGAAAAAAATGGGGGTTGATTTATTCATCTTTTAAGATGTGGAGTATTTCTGTTTATAACGGCCCTTACACAGTAACCCAATTATTTTATAATTCAAGAATTTGAGACTGTTACAGGCTTCCGCTTATGATCAGTTAAGTTAAGTGACGCATAAAAATGTTTTAGAAAGAACTGCAAAGTTAGTTAACCGAACATTGCATTTTGTACACCATAATGTGCTCCTTAAATGACTGTTTTTCATGTTTTATGTGACTCTGTATATGGGTTATCTATGATAATTTATCCAAAAAATAAATAGCCTTAGGGAGAACACTGGCTCAGCGGTTAGCACGTTTGCCTTGCACCTTGGGGGTTCGATTCCCGCCTCTGCCCTGTGTGCGTGAAGTTTGCATGTTCTCCTTGTGCTTCGGGGGTTTCCTCCCCCAGTCCAAAGAAATGTGTTGTAGGCTGATTGGCATGTCTAAATTGTCTGTACTGTATGAATGTGTGTATGATTGTGCCCTGAAATTGGTTGGCACCCCATCCAGAGTGTCCCCTACCTCGTGCTCCGAGTACCCTGAGATAGGCTTCGTGCTCCCTGCAGCCCTGTGTAGGACAAGCAGAAAATGGATGGATGGATGAAAGCCTTTTCATTCACATTGGCAAACAAACAAATTGAACTATGATACATACATGTATAACTAGCCATATATAACCAAATATAAGATACTGTTTATAGGGTCTTGCTGTATATACAGTATACATGTACAGTATACTGAACAACTGCTTGTTGCTTGTGTAATATATATATATATATATATATATATATATATATATATATATATATATATATATATATTCATCCAATATATATCATTTATTGTCTTCCAGTGTGGTGCCACTGATTTGCATCACTTTGGCTACATAATTTAATAGCCACAGAATAATTAAATACTCTGTAAGTAGTGATATTTATGCATAGTCTGTAAATGTTGTGATGTATTGTACAGAAAGCAATAGTATACCAAGTATACCAAGTATATATTAAGTATATATTCCTTCAGTTACTTTTAAGACATCCTGCAGTATAGAAGTTGTATACATCAATTATATTTTGGTGTCCTATTACTCTCCTGTTATTATTTCTCTCTGTTTCTCAGATCTAAATGTCTTCCTTCTTTCTCAGCTCTTGGTTCCTCAGTTCAAAGAAATCTCCTGTCCTCTTTCTTGTCATTCCCCTCCACTCCTCTTTCCTTTGTCTCTGTCATTCATGTTTCCCTCCAGATTTCTGGCCTGGAGGAGAGTTTTTCTTTCCCCGTCAGCCCATCTGGCCCTGGGGCCTCTTGGGACAGCTGTTCATCCTGTGTCCATTCTCTCTCTTTCCCTCTCTCTGACCCCTAGACACCGGTCAGCAATGGGCACCCTGCTATTTTCAGAGTGCTGGCATGCACTGCTGCCATGATGGGAATTATGATTTTAAAATGAAAACATCTGTAGAGTTTCTGGAAGAGAGTTAGAGAGTTTTGAAATTTATACCAAATTAAATTTGTGAATACTGAGGTTTTGGGCACTGTAAAAACATCAATATTGCTTGAATTCAGAAAATTTGTATTGACAAATGTAAAGCAAAATGTATAAGAAAAACAGTTTTTTTTTTTTTTTTTTTTTTTTACATTTTACGCATTTTTCTTTGGCTTGAAACTTGGTCTCAACAATGGCACTTAGGTTTTTCCTGCAACTTACAACCTGGAGTTAGTTTAACCATATTGTCAAATACAGTTCACTTGTTGGATGAATTCTAGCCACCTGGTCTCTGTTTGTCTTAAATGAAACCAGTGATAAGCTAATGATAACGTGTATTTATGGTGGCTTGATAACTTTATAATAGGCAATGGCAGAGCAAAGGTCTTCTAAAACACATTAGTGTTAGAATGACTACATTAGAGATCACTACTGCAAGTCTTCTGTCAGCTGTAAGATTGTAACCTTTTTGGATTTAGATAACTTTTCACGTGTTTGTAGCATCAATTAATATGAGAGAAAACCTTCAATCAGTACATTTCCAAAATGTTGGAAGGGGGAGTGGGTCAACAGACAGCATAAATATGAATAAGTATGATTATTACCTGGCCAAATGTATTCAGAATTTTCAAATGTTTAGAGGATGGTGGAAAAAAACTGAGTGAGTTTCCTACGAAAGTCATTATGTTTATTTAAAAATGTAAATGTCTATTACTATATCTAGATAATTAGATGTATAGTATAGTCTTGATGACATTTGGCATTTCTGTGGAATGCGCATGTGGTTTGCCAAATCAAGTTTAAATTGATCTTCTCTTCAGACCCAGGATTGGCTTGTTCCTTTAGCCTTGGCTCCATGCATGTGTTAATGATATGCCCTTTAGACTCCCTGTGGTCTGGGGCCAACTGCTCAGGTTAATTGTGAATGTTTAAACATAAACAAAATTTCTTTATGCATACTCAATGATGTACATTCTTAAAGACCACAAGCAGAGACTCAAGAAAAGTCATCTTTAAAGGTCACCAATTCTGCAGTCACAAATGGCATAAAGTGGTGCACATACAGTTATGTCTGGAAGAAGTAGGAAGGCACAAATATCTGGAATCATATAATGAATATTTACAACCATCTATAAAAATTATTATGATAAATTATTTGTTTAATTATGATAACCAAAATCTAATTGGTACTTTCTTATAAGTGAACCAGCTTAAAATTGTTTAAAAACATCCTAAAGTATATGTCCCAACTGTATCCTTTGATGCTATAATTTTAACAGGTTGTCTGAATTATGATGAAATCCATTATTGTGGCTTTAAGTAACCATGAAAATGTGGTTTGACCTTAACTGAAATAAACATTCTGGTGTGGCTGATATAATCTTCTCTGAGTGTGCATTTGTGAGAGGGTTGGGGAGACGTGGCCTCAGCTTGGTGCTGTCGACTCGAGCTACACTGCCGTTTCACTACTGCTCGGTTTGGATGGGGGTTTGTTCCCTTGAATCCCCACTTTACATCCCAACCAGGAAGATCATTATTCCTTACAGACAGTCTTAACGGGTCAATGCACATACATAATGCATTCATAAGCTATTATGCTGAGACCACCCCAATGTACACAGACTTAAATGTTAGGCCAGTATGCATGAAATGCAATTCATTAACTTGTTTTTGAGTAGATGGGGCAATATTTAATTCAGATCTTAAAAGATTGAAAACAGAATACAGGTTACTGTGTTAAGATCCTAGTTTTACAGTAGGCCACATTTGATCTTGAGGATGGATATTCTTAAAATAGAATAATATATAATGATTATATTATGTTTGTAATAAATGTAAATGTATTTGCCTTTTAAGGCAAAACATCATATGCCAGTTATTATAGACATAAATTTTAGTTGACTAATCTGAGGAAATGCTTGAATATAAGGTTCCTTATTTGGAGGCTAAACTGAATAGAAATGCTTTTAAATGATGCTGGTTTTTACAAACTAGTAAATATTTCTTAGAAAGCACAGTCAATTACATATTAATTCTGAATGAATGATATTAGATTTTGTGTTTTGTAGATATTGCTGTTCTTCTTTGTTATACAAATATAGATATTGTCCTTGTTATTTGTTGTTGCATCTTTGAAGTTGAAACTGCACACACCCTCTTGATAAATGTAAGTGAGCATGTGTAAAGTTGTCCCTACCCAACCCATGTTTAGCTCACACACCCTGACCAACCCTGCCATCCTAGTGCAAACCCTCATGACACGTTTTTACATGTAAGCAAACCGCTATCTATAGAAATGCCTGAGCTTGCCTCTGGTGCTCCTTTACAGAGGGCCAGTTTAACTAGTTTTTAAACCTAGATGAATTTGAATGTCCTCACTCTCTATTGTTAAGCACATAACTGAAAAACATGAAATATGTTTAATCACATATTCTTTCCTAGTGAATGGCCATTAAACTTGTCCTCTACACTTTAACTTTTTTAAACCAAGAACACATATACTATTACATTTACTATCTCATACTAACTTATAAAGTGATGTTTTTGTTTGCTTGTTTCCCTATACCAGTTTCACCATAAACCTGATGCATTCTGTTACAATACACAATGTATCAGACACTAAATTAGGAGCACAATAAGAACAGAAACAGAAATGGTAGTATCATGGCCATTTTTAATTGTTTTGAATGAACTTCAACATAGAGAACCAAATAAGAGAGGAACTGGAAAAGCTCAGATTTATCTAACATATAATATCTAATATGGCATACCCAGTAAATTGTTGTGATGAGCTATGATATATTTGTGAGAGACAAAAGTGCCTTAGTATGAGAGTTAGCGTCCAACAGCTTCAGGACAAAAGGTTTAAATAGCATCTTGTCTAGTATTTTTTAAAATGGAGACATGTTTAGGTCTGTTTAACCCTGTGCTGTACAGGATACAGGGTATACATCCGTTTCTATAATTGGGCTTATTACAGTACATTGTCTGTTTAGCTAGATGCAATTCTTTACAAACTATTAATATTATGCTGGAATTACAGTTAAAGCCACAGACCATGATGCACATTGTTCTCTTTTTAAAGGGTTTGACTATACTTGAGACATTTTACATGACCAGATATCTTGTTTTTGTTGAGATGTGTTTGTGTGCACTGGTCATCTACCGTTATTCCGAAACTATTAAACCGACCATTAAAAGCAACAAAGTGTGCTGTTTTAGCTATACTTACTGCTCCCCCAACATTCCCACAGCCCCTTTGTACTGGATTTGGAGGGATCTTGTTAAAAAGGGGACAGCTGCTTTCAGAGACGGGCTGGTTGCTATGAGATATAGAATGTAGGGTCAGGTCTGCTTTATAAAATAGGGACAGAAAAGGTTTTAAACAACCACTAACCAATAAATATTTTTGTTCAGTGTCACTGTAAAGGAGACATATTCGGGAGGTATTAAGGAAGCCTACTAACAATAGTCCTGTGAATAGTGCTGCCTCTTATTCCAAGAATTATTGTAACAAAGGTATACATCCCCCCCCCCCCCGGCTACAATTGAAGTTTACATACCAAGAACAATCACAAAACCAAACACGTATTTCATTTTTAAAAGTTTGGTGAAATACAGATGTACTGAAAAGCGACAGTACATGTTTCATAAACCTTTATTTCTTTACTCCTTCAATGACAATCAGTTAAATTATCGAGTATATATTTTATAGACTGGTTACATTTTCTATAAATTCAAGTGCTAAAATTTAAACCTTTATCTTCTACCTTGTGGTACAGTCCGAGCGTGGTTCCTGCCTTACTATTGGTTGAGCTCTTTTTGAGGGCGTATCCAAGCTGAGCTTGAATCGTTCCGCGGGAAAAAAATCTACTCCTTTCTATACAGATATTTCACTCATCTCCGCACGTAAATGTCAAAGACGGAATATCATTGGATGTCATGACACGTGCGCTAATCGCTGATTGGCCACAGGGTGTGCCTGTCATGTCTTCTTTCTTAAAGAACACTACGGAGAAAAAAAAGCAAAGTCCTCTGATTGGACCGATCAGATGTATCGCGTTCGCTGATTGGTTACGCGGATTGCCGCTCGTGGCCTGCCTATTTTGAACATAAATAAGGGCTAACCTCGGCACTTCTTTTCTCACAGCAGAGTTTAGAAAGGGTCAGAGAGAGTACGCCTATCGCGGTAGCTCTCTGACAAGAAGGCACAAAGGAGATGACCTTTTCAAATAAACGATTCGTTTAATTCGGACTATTTATTTTAAGCTTCGACGTCATGTGCGGTCTTGAAGCGTGTTATTCTTCATCCTAAACAAATTATTTTATGAAACTGGTTGCTAACAAGTTAGCCATCGAGCTAACCCTTTTACCCACGGTAAGACCATCTGCCGCTTCCATTCCTAATACTGGCTGAAATTTAGTTTTGAATTGCCCTCAGCCACGGTGAGAGTATGGAAATGGAGCTCGGTAAAGCTGCAAGCAGCTTCAGCCCTGTGAGTCTGGAGCTGGGCGCGGGCCGTGACTCAGTCCTCAGAGTTTCCCGTCCAGCTCTGCCCGAGATTGGGCTGAAGGACTCCCCCTGCATCAAAAACCTCTTCTCCCCCGGAACCACCACCGTGCTGTCTCCTGTGACCAACCTGACCCTCAACTTGGACAACCTCGCTGTTGAAGGGTGAGCATTATTAACTTACAACAGTTCTCATTTTTACTCACTAGTACTTTTATTCGTGTGTACGTATGTTAGTCTCAGTTAGCGGGTCTCGTTAGCTTGCTAACACTTTACCCGGCTAGTGCGTTCTACTTCCTATATCAAAAGCTGTTTTGTAGAGCGCTAAAGCGTTTTAGTTGTTTATGAGGAAAATATTATGTGTGTTTTTATTAGTAATGCAGTACCTTTTTAGTAGGTAATTATAACTGTTTTGTCTTGTTAGGCAATGTGAGACCCCCAAAAGGAAGAAACTAGAAAAAAATGTGCCCTTGCTGAAGATTCCATCATTCGCTTCAGACACTTCCTCAGATGCAGGTGAAGTCCTCCGCCCTCTTCGCTCTCATATTAATCAGTTCAATGGTAATAATGACGTGTTCGGGGCTGTTTTTCCTCTCTAATGTGAATATGAATAGGTAGTGTTTTTTGTGTGCATTTGACTTTTGTAGTATGGACATGCCACTGGAATGTTGTTGCAAATACGAAGTCTAATTTGTTCCCCTCCTCTCGTGTCTTTCAGGAGTGGGATTGGACTCTCCTAGCCCTGTAGACCCAGTGGATGCGGAACAGAAGTGAGTTATTATAGCCACACTGGAAAACCTGTACAGGCTGATTAGAATGCTATGCTTGGCCAAGAAAATGCACAGTTCTCATCAAAAACTTGCAAAAAATCAATATTTGCTGCAAAGTTGCACTGGGATCACAATGCGTTCTCCCTGTTGTAAAACTATATACTGTTTTTGCTATACACTTGTTTTTCTATTAACTTGGTGGCATTATATAATGCTACACATTTATTTGAAGTAAGTCATATTTACAATTGCGTTAAGCATTCTCCATCCAAGTTTTCAGCATCCACACGGTGTCCTCCCAGGTCCAACATTCTCCCCCATTTCCTGTTGGCCTTTTCTGGTTCAGCTGTTGATGGAAAGAAATTAGTCAGCATCAAACTATACTGTATAGTTATACTGTGTTTGTTTTATTTTATATACAACACTGATCGTGTTGAATGTTTGTTTATTGTAATTTCCAATCCATAATTGTATGCAATGCAAAACTGGCCACATGGATGGTATGTGAACAGTAAGGCCAGAACGCCTTACTCTATAATCTTAACACAGCAGTCTATTTCTGTTTGTGAATACTAACTGTAGACTACATCAGGCTTGGAATTCTTGATTAAAATTTCTGGTTGGCCTCAGGATTTTATGCTTGTTGACAAGCTATGGATGGTGAATGGTTTACCATGATGTACAGTCCATACACTTACTTGGTAGTGTCTTATTGTGGCTTCGCGTGTGAGTATTAGGCTTGAGTATTGTAAACGTAATCCCTGCAGTTTGTGATCAAATGATACCTTTTAGGGATTGGGTTGCGTTGTGGCAACTGCATTCATTATGACTTATTGGGCATGTTAGTTTATAGATATCGGGTCCCTACACAGCATGTTTAAGTAACAGATGTGCTGTAAAGAAGGACTCTGTGAAGTGATTACATCTCACTTCACTAGCACAACATGCAGCAGCTGAAAATGTGAGTACATGTGACTGCTTATTCTGCATTACCGTAATTGCGGCAGCCTTTCTTTCTGTTGGCATCCATGCTTGGACATCTGCCATTCTATGCTGAGGTGTGCTGCCGTTTTGACCAGTTGCTATTTGTGAAGATCCCATTCATCAACAGCTTTCTTTCGTCTAGCAGCTGTTTGTTACCCATGCGGTGGTGGTGGGTGCCTTTTTTTGCACAAAGCCAGAGGGGGCTGTGCGTATGGACCGGCACACTTCGCAACCTTTTTGAATAGAGTGGTATGGATAACGTGTGCTTGTCTGGGCTGCTGCAATGAAAGGAGGCCCCCCTACCAACCTGGCTGCACTCAGCTCGCTAATTCTCCCCTTTTCCTCTGTTCGAAAAGACTCTTTTTTTTTTTTTTTTTTTTCCTCCTCCCCCTTTAAAGCACCATTCATTATGTGCTCTGACAAAGGGGGCTTGCATTAGGGGTTAGCGTCGTGTGGGCATATGGTTGACTTAAGAAGACCCAATCCTCCTTCGCCGTATAGGAACTTTTTAGCATACAGGTGGGGTTCACAATGTGTTTAACCCCCAGTATGTGGTGAGGGGCCCAGTCTTGGAACGTAAATACGACGTTAAGTTCCTTTTGTGTCCTAATTTTGTGTGTTCTATTTGACAGACTCTTGTCGGGCATGCATCCAACTGTCCCTTTGCTCTCTTTCAGGTTTGAGCAGGCCATACAGAATGCTACCAGAGTGATAAATGAGTAAGTTGATTTTATTTATTTGTTTTTTTGAGCCAAATTGAAACCTTTGTTTTACAGTGTAGATAATTTTTAATTGTTTGTCTTTACAGAAGAATGCCCATTCGCAGGATAAACTCATTACCAGTAAGTATAGCCAGTTGTAATGCTCAAGGTGGATTAGTGCCATTAAGGCAAGGGTCAGGTTTTTGATAAGCCTTGCTTTATCCATAAGAGAACTAGACAGTTGTTCATTCTTTGAATGTTGTCTCTAGTTGCGATTGCTGGGTCACAGCCCCAATCTGAGGAGTAAAGATTCTGACACTCCTCGGTATGGCATCTTTAGTCAGAGCTGCACACTCAGCTTGGACAACAAGGAGAACCTGCATGATGTAAGTCTTTATTGTGAGTCACAATTATGAACCTCCTCAGGCAAGTGTCTGTTTAGCCTTACCTACGTAACTTTTGCCTTCTTGTATAGGCAAGTTTTGAGTTTAAGAAGCCCACCAAGCCTGTTTCTCGCTGTCGACTGCGTTCAACTGGGGAGGCAAAGGAAGCTTTTGCTAGCCGGCCCAGCTCTGCTCCTGCTCTTATGGTAATGGTGATTTTGAACTTCAGTCCTTCAGTGTTTCATTGGTGTGTGGTGGTGGGGGGGGGTTTATTAAAAAATTATTTTTTTTTTGCCATTTTGTTGAACATGGTGACTGACTTTCCTTCTCTTATTCCCACAGCTTTCTCCTACCTCATCTAATCAGCTAGCCTCACCAGATAGTGACAGTCCCTTCACACTGCGATGCACATCATTTTCCAGCTTTCCTAATGATGACGACGATGGCTTTTTAGATGTACTTGATGATGTAGAGGTGATGTGTGTTTCGGAGTATAGGATAGTAAATATAAACTGGAAGGGGTGGGATTGGGTAGCATTAAAAATTTTAATAACCCAGTTAAATTATAATGCGTTTGTATTTTGCTTTTTCTGTCACTGATAGACGGACTCTGATGTACCTACGGGAATGGCTAGTTTGCTCACTGCTCCTCTGGTTGCTGACCAAAGCATGGAAGCTGCAGTCTCTGTATGTTTCAACTTAACTTCTGTTTATCAAATCTAAGATGCCACACAGATTATGCCCATAGCTGAATTGTTGGCTTGTTTTATGGTTTGTAGCCGGTTCGATGTCGGCCACGAGGGCTGTTTCGCTCACCCTCCATGCCAGCAGGAGGAGGCCGTGCTCCACTTAAAAGGCCAGATAGGCCCAGAGATGAGAACACGCCTGTGCGTGTGAAGAGGAGGAGGAGTGTCGCTGGGTCACATGTCACAGCCATGGAGCAGGAGGATGATGTTCCTCAACAGGTTAGACCCACCACCTGTAACTGCGTCAAACGAGTGACATCTCTGCAAACACGTTCCTGACTGAGACCTCCCTCTGTTACAGGTTCAACGCTCAAAATCTTTTAATCATTCAGAGATAGAGAGACTACTGGACTCTGACCCCAGTAATGTGATAGGAGATTTTACCAAGGTGAGTTTGTCTGAATGTCTACTTTTTGGCTGAAATTTAATTATTGGGTAGATTTGAAAGTCATTCTTCTAATTTTTTTTTTCCTTTAGCCTCCTGCTTTGCCCACAGTGGATGGAAGACACCAAGACTTGAAATACATCACTCCAGAAATTGTAAGTAGACACTCCTCACTCTGTAATTAGAACTTCTGAGCGCTAGACTTGCTGAGTCCCATGTTAATGGATTTTTAAGCTTCTTTCTCCTTCCATTTGTGTGCGTCAGATGTGTGCAGCAATGAACGGACAGTTCAGTGATGTGGTGGAGAGGCTGTTTATCATTGACTGTCGCTATCCATACGAATATGAAGGAGGACACATCAAGGTGAGGATGGTGCTGTTCTTTGTGTTGACCTATAGACAGTACCTCGTGTTTTAACTTTTGATGCTGTTATGCCGAATGCAAACTACATGATTTGCCTGTCGTAGACTAATTTCAGGGATGTGTGACTCATTGGTGAGAAACAACCAATGAGTGTTTGAGAGGAAATCTGATTTCATTTGTTGTCATGTTCAGCAGATCCCAGAATCCAGTTATATCATCCATCTATTTGTGTGGGACGATGCGTGTAAGAAATTTGGCATCTCATATGCAAAATAAAAACTACAAACTGCCTGTGTCTCTCCAAACGACCTTTCCTTCGCATTTATAGTATATTTCTATTTGTTTCCTTACTAAAGAGCACAGTTGGACAGCTGTTTTTATTAGAAAGTGGAATTTGTGGTGCAGGAACACTATGGCAGGGATCTCTCCAAGTGAAAGGTTGTGTAGTGCTTGAGCCTTGCCTGTGATTGCTCATGTAATGTGCGCACTGCTATGTCTACAAAAAGTTGTGTTGTGAGCAGTACACTAAATCTGAGATCTTGCATGTTGTTACAGTTGGCATTACCATTTGATAAATAATATCTTTTTTTTTTTTTTTTTTTTTGTCAGGGTGCACTAAACTTGCATCAAGAGGACCAGGTTGAAGAGTGCTTTTTCAAACAGCCCATCCTCTCGGAATGCCCTGAAAAGCGCGTGCTGCTGGTATTCCATTGTGAGTTTTCGTCTGAACGTGGCCCACGAATGTGTCGCTTTGTCCGTGAGAGAGACCGTGTTATCAATGAATATCCCAATCTCCATTACCCTGAACTCTATGTACTAAAGGGAGGCTACAAGGACTTTTTCCCCCTACATAAGGTGTGTGATGGGTTTTATCTTGGTTCTAAGTAATTTTAATATTCCATTGCAGAGGTATTTTATAATTTTAGATCTCCACTGATTTTTTTGGTTGTTCATGTGCAGATGGAATGTGAGCCTCAGGATTACAGGCCGATGCATCATGAGGACTTTAAGGATGATCTGAGGAAGTTTCGCCTGAAGAGCCGGACATGGGCTGGGGAGCGCAGCAAAAGAGACATGTACAGCCGGCTTAAAAAGCTTTGAGGCACATAAAAATGCGTGCAGGGTTACTGCCTAAACTCACTCTCACACACTGTTCACATGATCAGTATGTGGTAGTGACCTAATGAATTACATTGGGTATTACTCAAGTCATCTGCTCATGGTCAAAAAGCACACTTACTGCCTTAACTCAATCACCCCCCCCCCTCTCCCTCCCCTTTACCTGTGCTGGTGGCTTTGCTGTCATTCCCATTTTCTCCCCTGTTCCAGCTGAAGACCTCAAAGCACTTACATTTCTAGTGTTTATGGTGGAGAGTGCTCCCTTTATTTTCTGATGCAAATGCAATCTTTGTCCCTGCCAGTCTGGGTCTGAGCCGTTTAGTTATTGTAACTACAGTTGTATCGGAACCAGCCAGTGTTTAAATGTCATTACTCAATTATGTGCATTCCAGTAATGTCAATATCAGTGGTTATTTTAAAGAAGTTAATTAACTGTTTTGATAGATTTTAAAAGTTGAGTATGAATGCCTAGTGCTGTTCAATTGTCAGAATTTGAGTAATAGTGAATGCAGTGTGTGGGTTATTTAGCCATTTTGCACTGCCTTTTTTATATATATATTTTTTAAATATATAAAAACTCTCCCATTTGAGAAGATTATTTGATGTTCTACCTGTATTTTTATATTTGATTTGGAAACATAAGTCATTTATAAGGGGTGGGAGCAATGATGTAATAGAACGTGTCTATGACTGCACTCACTCGGGAGAACAGGCTTGGCTGATTGCTGCTGGTCAGCGTTAGATGACCACCAATATGCCCAGCAATAAACCTGCATGTAACGTCAGGGCTTTTTAAATTAAAAAAAAAAAGACATTATGATATTCCCCTGACTGTTAATTTTGTGTGTAAGTGGGTGTATTGAGTCTCTGTGCTTTTGGCCATGTGTGAGATCTGTGTAAACTGCAATAACAAAGTTATGTTGGGGGAATAAACTACTATAATCTACTTGTGTGAATGTGGTGACTTCTCCCTTATGGAGTTATATGCCCCTCGGGCTGTTGATGTGTGTCTACTTTTCAAATCCTGCTGCCAGAATGGGCCCTAATGGTACATTAGTGGGTTTTCAAGCATGTGCCCACAAGCATTCCAATTTTGTCTAATGGGGAGTGGCCAGCTGTTTCCCTGACATACTGTACCCTCATTCGGGCCAGTGTTAAATTTTTTTTACGATTTGCTATAACAATTTTTTTTTTTTTTTTTAAATACTTTTAACAATTTTCCTAAACTCAAGGTACTCAATTGGCAAAACGGGTCATTTCATGCTCAGTCACACATTGTAAACTAAACTCCAACATTAATTTTCAAAATATATTAATACACTTACACAATGTCTACCAAAACACTGCAAACATGTCTCAAAATCAAATAATTCTTCCAACACCCTAACACATGTTCTCCTTCAACAGGAGAATCATAGCATAATGTCATAAAAACACTAACATCAGATGGAATTACAGAAACTACGTTATTTTATGTCAGGTCTGCCCTTATATAATACAGTGTTATATATATATATATTAGAGACTGAAGGCATGCAGTCACTGTACAGTAATACAGGATAAAATTACTGTATTTACACTTTGCAGTGAGAGGACCCCTTATACAGTGTCCTACTTGTTGCTTTCTCAAAAAATCCGGACAACGGATGCCACTGTCCCAGCTGAGATTTGGCTTTACTCGTTCACCAGCCTCTCTGTATGATAGCCTGTGGTTTATGATGTGGCCTATGATAGTAGCTCTTATTTCATCAGTTACCCTAGCTCTGGCCCTTCTTTGAGCGCCACCACGCAATCTAAGTCCTCTCCCTATACCTTGTCCCACTCCTCTCCCTTGTCCTGGTACTCGTCTTGCAAAATGCCTCATGCAGGCATTTTTCTTATTTTCTTTTTGTTGCTCTATATTGTTCTTTTTCCATACAAGATCAGCCCAAAGAGGTCCTCTTTTACTGTATACCATATGGTCATGCGATTGAAAGAACCTGAGAGTGTTTCCTAGATGGGAATCAGCTGTGACTGATCTACTTGCATAATTTCAATCAGCTGTTTCTAAGTAGCAATGGAATAAAATACAGGGGATATATGTGTTGTGTTTCAGTTCACAATATGAACAGCTGTTCACTTTGACTTTAGCCTATAAGTTAGGTTTAGAACATGATGTTATCTGTTCTGACATACAGTGAGAAAGCATTTGTAAATTTGGCAGTAAAAATCCATCGTTTTGGTCTTGGTTGAGCTTATGTGTAAAAGTTCAAGCAATTTAAATGTGTGGTATGACAGTCAGGTGTGAGTGAGCACCCTGCTTTATTTAATGAACAGGGATCTATGAGAGTCTGATCTTCACAAAACATGCTTGTGGAATTGTATCATACCAGGAACAAAGGAGATTTCGGAGGACCTCAGAAAAAGAGTTGTTGATGCTCATCAAAAAGAACATTGCTGCCCCTCTGTAGTTTGCCAAAGATCATGTGGACAAGCCAGAAGGCTATTGGAAAAAAGTTTTGTGGATGGATGAGACCAAAATAGAAACTTTTGGTTTAAATGAGAAGCATTATGTTTGGATAAAGAAAAACACTGCATTCCAGCATAAGAACCTTATCCCATCCGTGAAACATGGTGGTAGTATCATTGTTTGAGCCTGTTTTGCTACATCTGGGCCAGAACGACTTGCCATCATTGATGGAACAATGAATTCTGAATTATACCATCAAATTCTAAAGGAAAATGTCAGGATATCTGTCTGTGATCTGAATCTTCAGAGAAAGTGGGTCATGCAGCAAGACAACAACCCTAAGCACACAAGTTGTTCTACCAAGGAATGGTTAAAGAAGAATAAAGTTAATGTTTTGGGAATGGCCAAGTCAAAGTCCTGACCTTAATCCAATAGAAATGTTGTGAAGCAAGCAGTTCATGTGAGGAAACCCACCAACATCCCAGAGTTGAAGTTGCTCTGTAGTGAGGAATGGGCTCAAATTTCTCCAAGCTGATGTGCAGGACTGATCAACAGTTACCTGAAATGTTTAGTTGCAGTTATTGCTGCACAAGGGGGTTACACCAGACTAAGAGCAAAGGTTCACATACTTTTGCCACTCATAAATATGTAATATTGGATTATATAATATCATTTTCTTCAATAAATAAATGACTAAGTATAACATTTTTGTCTCATTTGTTTAAGTGGGTTCTCTCTGTCTGCTTTTAGGATTTGTGTGAAAATCTGACTGTTTTAGGCTGTATTTATGCAGATATACAAAAAATACTAAAGGATTCACAAACTTTCAATCATCACTGTACATTTATAATATAATCTACACATAAGTTTATGATGAAAAATATATTACTTTGATTATCATCCACATGGGCTTTTTGTCTTGTCTGAGGTAAACGTTACTCATGGCATTTGTGCACTTGGCTCATGCTATGAAAATTAGTGGTTGATTCGGTTTTGGTAAGTTGCTCTTAGAGAGTGAAAAGTTAATTAATTTTAATTGCTTCAATATTTTCTCTGGCAAATGCAAGCTACAAACTGGGTAAAAACAATAGGTTTTGTGTATGTATATAGGTGCCACATGAACTAAGTAAATAGTCTGAGATGCAGTGGCAGGAAACACATATTGTAGGTAGAAATCATAAAATGACAATGAATGAGCAAGCATTTGGCTGCCCTAACTGTGTGATGAATCAAACTTAAACCTAACCTATGAAAGTAATCTAGATTTAAATAATTCTGGTGGTGATTTTAAGGTGATAGATTTTATAGCTTGGGCTTGAATTATTTTATTAAACACTGCTGAGGTCTAAATGGTTTCAATTAGTTAATAGTTTAAGAAACTTTTTTTTTTTATTTAACATTATTTTTACTAAGACATATATTGTGTGTGTTTATGCAGATAATTAAGTCACAAGCTGAGAATTTATTTAAAAAAAAAAAAAAAACTTTTAGCATGTATGCAAAATGGTAACTAGAATTCACATACTTTTAGTTATTTCATGCTTGTGGTTTGGTGCAAAACCTCTATGGCTTAATAGTCACATGGCAGAGTTGAGTAAAATAGGATCATACACACTGTGAGTTTCCATTCAGTGAAATACTCAGTCAGAGTGCTTCTAAATTGAAACCATATCCTTTACTGTCACTGGTAGTTTTGGGTTGGAACTGCTATGACAGCCACATCCTGTTATTACTGCAACTGTGTTCTTCAGAAATTTAACCCATTGTCAGAGATGATGAGTTTGTCTTTTAATATCCTAAACAGTGTCTGGGTGCTTACCTTAATATGTGTTCCAATCCTTCTTCTCACCCCATCTAACTTTGTTCCACTTGTGCTTCAGCTGGTAGTAATGGAAGTAACATACAGCTAATTTCTTCTTTTAATGACTTGTAGTGGATGAATTTGGAGAAGTGCATCATTGCATCACTGTGGTTTTTTGACAGCAAAAACTCTTCTGAAATGCTGACAGGAAGAAGTTTATTTTTTTTAGTGGAATTAAATGTTTGATTTGAATTTGCTTTCTATCAGGCCACTAATAAACTGCTTACTTATGGGAAAAAGTGAGATGTTGACTGAATGCCATCAGTGAAGCTAATGATTTAGGTAATGATTTCTCTCAGTCTCTCTTCCCTCAATTAATGCTGAGGATTTGACTGATATGTGCTTCTGCTGGATGGTTAACATAAATTCGAACTGGGGTTTCTTCCCTGCAGGGATAGCAGGGTTAACTGAGCATATCTAGCAGTTGTTAAGTAACAGCTGCTCTCTGTGTTTGCACACACATTTCAACTGCTGCAGTTGATATGGTCACCGCCCAAAACCAAGAAAGTAATCTTTCTATAGAAAATGTGTGACAGCATTTTGCAGTTTGCTGTGATTCTTATCCAAGTATTTGTTCTTTTTTAAACTAAAGATCTGTTTTAGCAAATGAGGTAATATTACATATAGACTGTTTTCACTTTTTACTACATTGCATTACTGTAGTAAAATGATTTATTTATTTTTTGTATTTTAGGTGAAGACGAGGTTTCAGATATATATTACCGGTTTTTGCTTAGAAATGTTTAGAAAGTCAGAGATGAATGTTTTTGTAACAGCTCTGTGCTACTTCTTGTTTTGGTCGGTAATTGGAATCAGCCTGAGGCGAGCAAACTCCCCACAGACCAGCTGCTTCTGACTTGCACCGTTCATTTGACTTAGTGTCAGATTTAATTCATTTATTTAGAGTTTGAATGTTTACGAATTCTCGAAATTGAGAATAATTAACGAGGAAACGGCCTTTGGTCTTAACATCCGTCTCATATTTTGTATAATAATTTAGCGCTGAACTCGTGCTGCCACCTAGTGTTAACATTTGCGTAGTTCGACGCTTGTCCTCGGTCACATGACTAAACCCGGAAATGTTTTTGTTGTTTAACGGTGTTGTGATCTGGCAGTCTTCATGTAATACATTTTTCCACAATAAGACGTGATTTTCTGACACTTGCAAAAGTGTACTGCAATAGAAATGTAGGAAAAGTTGTAAGTAACATTCGCTACGGTATGGGATGCTAGTTAAATATGTTAAATATGTCTTTTTTATTTTGCTAAACATATATCCGTTAACATTTAAGTGCAGTTCATTCTATTCTATAATTACACATCACACATACAGTTACATTTACTCTTACTTTATTAAATCTGTAAATCCTGTTCTAGTTTTAAAGAAGTCATGGTGGTCTGCTTTCTTATTCACACCGTGTGCCCGGTGAGCGCGCTCTCTGCCGGTGAGAGCCGGATCCTGTACTCTCGCCTGTTCGGACCGGAGGAACCGACACTGCTCCACCGAACCGCCGAGCAGCAGCGACTGGCCCAAAAGGAGACTCTCGGTCTCGTAGCCAGGTAATATTCACTAGCCCAAAAGTTAGCAAAGTTACTCTGTGCTGTTGGCAGTGATTTCACATGCTGTGTTTCAGTGTAACCTCATTCACCTCCCCTTATTATGTATATTCGGAGGAATCATTCAGGATTAGGAGTATGCTTACGTCACCTTCCCCTTTTAACCCTCACCACAGAAACTACCCCCAGGTGAGAGATTTCCTGCTCAGTTTAGTCTCTTTGTAGGGTAGAATAAGGGGTTATAGGGTTTGTCACAAGGGCCAGCTAATATGAATGGGTTAACAGAGCTAAGTACCCTTGTCTTTCAAAAATAAAAGTACATCAGGCTAAGGTTTAAGTTTTGGCATCCACATCAGATTATTTGCTATCAACAAATTAGAGGTCGACTGATAGTGGATTTGAACTGATACAGATAACTAAGTTGGGCAGTACCTGCCTATAATCGATTAATCAACCCATTTTTAAAATGAATACTGAATGAAAACACAACACTAAAAGTAAAACATTGCTGATCTTTTATTACAAAAATTAACAGTACTGTCTGTGCCATGAAAATGTACTGTAGTTTTTGCATATGAAATAGATATATAAATATATCTTACTAATAAATATTAATGTAAATAATACATCCAAACTGAAGTAAAAAATAGCACTCCAAATAACAAATAAAAATAGAGACATCCAAAATGAATCGAAGAAAACTTCAAATAACACAGCAAAATTCGTCAGTGCTAAATTTTTCTCAGCGCTCTCGTACTGTATAATGACAATTGGACCCTTCTCAGCCGCTCCCACAACGGACGCAACTGGGAAAAAATCCATGTGGATTTTTTTTTGATAACCGATAGTTCCAGCAATTGGTTATCGGTGTATATACCACAGCGCTGTTGAATTCTCGATTCTGATTGACTGACAGATGTTCTGAGGTGTGCAATTATTTTTTTAATAAATGCCCAGCAAAAGTAGTTCCAGTCAGGTCTTGACCGCATTACAGTTCCATATCACTTTACCAATTTAACTGAAATAATGGAAAAATTTGGCTACTGTCCACCACAGCACACAAATCTAACAACAAACTAAATGACAGAAAACTATGATTTTCCAGAAATATGTAAGGAATAATTGATGACAGGCCGTTGAATTATTAGAGAAAATAATGCACACCCGAGGTGGTAATGCGGCTACAAGGCGAAGTGGAGGCTTGGGCCATTGACCGAGCAAAACTCTTTTAAATGCTGACAGGAAGAAGTTTATTTTTTAGTGGAATTACACATTTGAATTGAATTTGCTTTCTATCAGGCCACTAATAAACTGCTTACTCATGGGAAAAGTGGTATGTGGACTAAATGCCATCAGTGAATCTAGTTATTTAGGTACTTTAACCTTTGAAAAGGCATTCAATTTTTTTTTTTTTGGTCAATCATAGTTAAGTAGAAGTCTCTCATAATTCCGTCAGTTTCTCTCACTCTCTTTCTCTTCCCTCACTTACTGCTGGGGATTTGACTGATATGTGCTTCTGCTGGATAGTTAACATAAATTTGAACTGGGGGTTCCTTCCCTGCAGGGTTAAGTGAGCATTTCTAGCAGTTGGTTAAACAGCTGTAACAGCTGCTCTCTGTGTTTGTAGGTGAAGTGGCAGCAAAGCTGAGGTGAAGTGGAGGCTTGGGCCATTGATATGCAGTTATTAGAGAGAGAGAGAGAGAGAGAGAGAGAGGAAAAAAGAGAGCTAGCATGATAATTATCAATATTTATTTTCATATTATCAGCATGAAACAACAAAAAAACCCTGTGAACCATCTCTCTCTCTCTTTCTCTCTCTCTCTCTCTCTCTCTCTCTCTCTCTCTCTCTCTCTCTCTCTCTCTCTAATAACTACATATCAATGGCTCAAGCATCCGTTACTAGCTCTAAGATCATGGCATGTGTAATGAATTAGTTCCACACACAAGAGTGTTTTAAGGACGAAAACCTGACAAATGTCTTGAAATAAAACATCTGAACAATGTCTTGAGGTATGGTAACTGTGGTATAAGTGGAATAATTGACTCCGGTCCGTTGAATTATTAGAAAATAATGACAGCCAAGGTGTAGTTACCACCTCGGGCTGTGCATTATTTTCTATTAATTCAGTGACCCGTAGTCAATTATTCCTTACTGATTAATCAAAACCGATCAATCAGTCAACCTGTACAACAAATGTAGGGGTGAAAGGATTAGATTTTTGTGGAACAGCAGCTCCAAGAAAAATGCACACAAGAAGCATGAATGAGGCGATTTCCTCCTAGCACAGAGAGTAGATTCATGACATTAGTGTCAGGTAATAACTCAATACAGGTAATAATAATGATTTTGTTTGTGGTTGATATTTTTCAGTCCTTGTTGTTAACACATCTATAACTTTTTGTCAGCATTGATTCAGAAGGTACACATGAACTACAATCACAGGTTTAATGAACATAAATGTACTGTATTATATACACTAACATCATCTTATCAAAATGCATTTGGAGGAGAAACTAAAAGTAGATGGACTAATCTAAATAGATGGATTGTCTAATCAAAGTACAATTTGATCAGGACAGATGGCCTAACCTTAAGTTTAGTGTTTTTTGGTTTGAACAAAAGGGTTACAACTTTTCTCTTTACCATGTTTGGTATTTGGAGTATTGATAGATATTAGATTTTGATGCAATGTAAAGGAGCACATGTGCATAACCTAGCCATGACTATTTTGTCACACTTAGAAATGCTGAATCTGAGAGCACCTCTATGGTCTATGGAATCCCTCGGGGCTTAGTTCTTGCGCCCTACTCTTCAATCTCTATATGGTCCCACATTTTACAAGACAACAAAATTACTTAATGTAGTTACACAGATGATGCACAGATCTATAGTGAATTTGGGAAGTAGTCAGATCCTATCCCTAACCCCTTCAGTTTTTTTCACACTTTATTGCAGTAAAGGTTTAATTTAAATGACAGTCTTCACCATCAGTCTGCACGCAATAACCCATAATGACAAAGTGAAAACAAGAAAGTTTCAGTTTTCCTAAATTATCTACATTATTCATAATTTAAGACTTTGTTTTTGATAGTGTTGATAAGATGCTTGGAATTTAGTCAGTTAATTCTTTCTCAGTTTCTATTCAAGCAAAATCCTTTTGATAAAAATCCTCTACATTGTTTGCTGTTTTTGCATGCTTTCCAAGTTTGTAAGGTATAATGAATTTGATAGCCAACCCAATGATAGAGTAGAACATTTTTATCACAGCAGTTTGTGTGGTCGTGGTGAATAATACTGTATCTCATTTTTGAAAAGCTGCACAGTACTGTGGCACAGCTGCACTACGGTATCACAGCAGTTGCTCTAGAAGTCTATGCATCCCTGTCTATATATAGCTATATACAAGGTCTCCATTCAAGAGTTATTAATCAAGCACTTGGGAAGTACTTGTTTAAAATGCTTAGACAAGAATACAGTCCATGTATCACTGCTAGAAACATGATTGTGCCTGGTATAAGTTAACTGCTGATTTTACATACTATATTTCGCCATTTGCAGATGCTAAATGCCTCAAAAGGGCAGTCAGGTAAACAGCACTGAACAAATGTTGTGGAAGTTAGGGCAGTTACATTGGTCTTATGTGGAATAGTTCATACAATGTGCTGAGCAATTGAAGCATCAGTAGTGGCAAAGCTACTGCCAATGGATTTGCTATCATTATCTTTTGTAAAAGATAATGATACTCTTATGGAAACTGATTACCAGTAACTGATTACCTGGGCCACTGCTGTCAGAGGACTGTGGATCAGCGGTGCTTGCTGTGGTTGTGGGTGGAAATCTTTGTACTTCTCCATTTTAAGGTTACAATCTATTACTTAACTTCATCATATAGCCATGTGCTGGTGATAAATGACATGCGGTAAGATGCGCACTGACGCATGTTTGTGAGTGGATGCAGTTTTGACCACGAAAGACAGGACAATTTGATTAGATGTCATGTATTTGACCTTTAGAACAATTTTGCTGTTTGTACACTGGAGGGGGCACAAGTTTATGTTTTGGCCGTGAGAAAAACATGGATTAGAATTTCAATGTTATTTAGTGAGGCGGAATTAAATGATCAGTAAATCTCAGCCTTTCCTCCCGTACCCAGTCCGTCACCTCAGGGGTACGCGTACCCCAGTTTGGGAACCACTGATCTAGTGCAGTGTTTCTGCGGATCCCTTGTGGTCAGTGGTGTAATTTGCAGGGGGTACCTTGGAAAGTTTTAAAAATGTTGAAATAATATATATTTTTTTGTTAAATGTATCAAAATATATTCAAATGAGATATTTTAATATTAATCAATTTGGTTATTCGTGTGCATTCACAATAGCTTAGCTGACGATCCTTCATTGATGGATTTATTTAAAATTTATTTACAAATGAAACGATGATTTGCAAAAACCCATGAGTGGTAGACAAGTTCAAGTGTCGCATTGATTGATAAAATCAACAAAAGATCATTCGGAGAGTCAAATTAAATGTCACACCAACAATAAAATGTAATTGAACCTTTTATTTGTACCAATGGTATTTGAACCAATCCCTGGGGAATGACAGGTTCTATAATCAACCAGGGATTGCAAGGACTGTAGAATTCTGTGCTGTTTGTGCATCTATAAAAAGCAATACATAAATACTTACAAACACGCGCGCACACACACACACACACACACACACATACATATATATATATATATATATATAAGTATATAGTATAATAATAGTAATAGTATTTATGCATTACTTTAATAATAATATAAATTCTATTGTGTGTCTGTGTGTATTGGGTTCTTTTCAGTCTTACATAATTGGACAAACAGTTGTGTAAAGATTTAGTCTTGCATTTATATTATATATATATATATATATATTTATGTAACACTCAGTGTGTGGATTTTATTTTAAATAAATGGAAAAAAAAGTACTGAAAGTTTGCCCCCGTCCGATTAATTGGAATAAATAAATAAATAAGCGGCCATCTAATCGATTAAATAATCGTTAGTTGCAGCCCTAGATACCAGTAACACAAAAATTATATAAGTTATTTTGTTTCATATTATATTTTTTATAGAACCTCAAATTGCTGAATCATATTATTCTTAATTTATATAAAAAAAATCTAACTAATTTGCTTTTAACTCAGACTGATTTGCTGTCAGGGCAGCATGATGTGGGTAGCATTGCCCCCTCACTGTTCCAGGGTCCTGTCTTTGATCCTGAGATCGTATTACTGTTTGTGTGGAGTTTCATATATTCTCTTTATGTTTGTGTGGGTTTCCTCTTTGTTCTCTGGTTTCTTCCCTTTGTCCAAAACCATCCCTGTAGGTGGATTGGTTGCATTAAATTTGAACATGTGTTAATGAGCATGTGAATGTGTGTGTGAAAGGTGCTTTGCGATGGACGACCCACCTCCCACCTTGCACCCAACACTGCGGTTGGCTCCAGTTTCACTGTGACCCTGACCAGGATGAAACCGTTACTGACGACGAATAAATGAATGAATGTGGTTGATGTAATGTTTTGATACGTGATGTTTTCTCTTTAAGCAAATTGGGCAGCGGATGCAGATCATTTACACAGCAGCTGTGCTTGATCTGCGGGGTACAAAGTCCTCCATTTTCTGAGTTTTCCAGTTTTGGTTTTCTGTATATCTGCCCTAGTTGTATTAATTAGAAAAATAACTGTGCAAGAAGCAATTGCTTTAAGACTACATGGGAAGCCCGGCCTCCCCTAAAATGTCATTGTGGCAATGAAATGTTTAAAAAGTGTTTCAATTATTTATCACTGTGGGTGAAAGTGAATCAAATGATCAAATGTCTTACTCCAATATTACACTGTTTGTTCATTTAATGCAAACTGTTTTCAGTGTACAGCACAACCTGCGTGAGAACCTTCTTTGATGTGCCCGAATCAGTGGCAATAGATTTAGCTAGGTAGTTAAGAGCTTAGCTGGTAGACACTACTAATTTTGTCAACCTGATTTTGGAAAAGTCATTTGATGATCTTACTTATGAGGAAAGACTGAGGAGGGCAGACCAACAGATAGTCAGTGTAAGCTTGTTAAAACAAGCTAATTGTGCCACAGTAGTAATCAAGCACAGACACTTTTCACTCATTGATTGATAAGAGACGGAGAGGTGTAACATGATGTCACTGGTTAATAGTAAATATATAAGAAAAAATTACAATTAGAAATAAGAATAAATTATAGATGGACAAGTAAACAAGTCTCTACCCCCCCACAGTGATTGATACTGCGGACATGATGGCTTAATGGTTAGCACATTTGCCTCGCACTTTCGGGGTTGGGGGTTTGAATACCCCCTCCTGTTTGTGCATTGAATTTGCATGTTCTCCCAGTGCTTTGGGGGTATCCTCCGGGTTTTGTCCCCAATCCAAAGACTGATTGGCATTTCCAAAATGTCCGTAGTGTGTGAATGTGTGTGTGATTGTGCAGGGTGCCCCCCTCCTTATGCCTCGAGGTCCCCTGGGATAGGATAAAAAATGGTTTTGATTTCAAATTGATTCTTATTCTATGTAAGAGTCTTGAATCTAGCTTTAGTTAATGTTGACACATCTTTGGGATCACAAACAATCATTAATCATTTGAAACCATATTGAAAGAGGCTTTAAGGGCCATTAATTTGGCTGAGGATCGAGTGCACAGCTACAGATAGACTTTAGGAGCAGAACTTGCCCAGAAGGCTTTTCATTTTAAATGTCATTTTCAAATCAAATCATGTTTAAAAATGTAAGAGAAAATAAATCTGACAAAACCTTACAAATCTCCAAGAAAACTACATTGTTCTAGCTGTAAAGGGCAAATCCATTTAATCTAAATTCTTTTCTTCCTTATGCTGCAAGGGACAACTATTTCATGTAGGTGATGCACACTTGGTGATACCCATGAGGGGAGGTTTTGATAATAGTGCATTGTAAACTGTACTGGAATCTCTCTCTGTCTCTCTCTCTCTCTCTGTCTATCTTGCCTCTTTCTCTCAGGCAGGTGCGCAGTGCTGTGTCTGCAAGCAGGGAGGCGTCAGGCAGAGTGTTTGTGGAGGCCGGGCTCGGTGAAGAAGCCACGGCTTTGAGTGAGGCTGAATATGGCGTGTTGTCTTTGGCTCACAGGGAGCCATTTGCAGGGCGCTGTGCTGCTCTGTGGCTTGGGGTTCAGGCTCTAGCCTTCACTCTGGTGTGTCAGCCACATGAGAACCTGCTGCTTGCTGAGGCAACTCTGCGGAACCTGACACGCCACTGCCTGGAGGAACTGCGTCTGCTTGGACCTGGAAGTGAGGTGTGTGTGTGTGATGAGGAGTGACTATTAAAAATGCTGAAGTTACCTAGGTAAAAGAGTGTTTTCAAGAGTGAAACTATCACATATCCATGTGACCATCATCTCCTATGCTGTTCTATTCTGAGATACAGGACATTTATTTATTAATTTAACACTTGATGCAATGTTGAATCAACTGGAGCTAAATTATATATAAACATGATCTTGATGCCTGGTAGATTTGAGACTTATTTAAAACCTGCTGTATGAAAGTCGAGGCTAATGGTGCACTACCATGTTTACTGCACCACACTCTATTGATTTCAATGGGAAGATTTACCAGATCCACACACCCACACACCTGTTCTTCCTGCCAGACCACTCACCAGACTCTGACAATGTCCAAATATTTATGGACCTGACTGTATCAAAGTTATTGTTATTTTAGCTGTCTACCACAGTATACTGGGGTTGAAATTACAGTGTAGGAATTACAGCACTTTTTATATGCATTTCCCCCTCTTTAAGGGACCTAAAGTAATTGGACAAGCTAACGTAATCATAAATTAAATTGTCAATGACTGCCTGAAGTCTGGAACCTCCTAGACATCACCAGATGCTGGGTTTCTTCCCTGGTGGTTCTCTGCCATGCCCTTAATGTAACTGTCTTCAGATAAATTGCTGGTTCTTGTGACATTGTGCCTTCACTTTTGTCACATTACTTTACACATTACTTTACTTTAATTGGATTCAGGTGTGGTGACAACTTGGCCATTGCAGAACATTCTACTTCTTTACTTTAAAATGTTTTGGCTTGCTTTCAAAGTATACGTCACGTCATTGTCCAGCTGCACTGTGAAGCACCATCCAGTGAGTCTGTACTATTCTCTTCCCATCATTGTGGTACAAGTTAATCTTTGTCTCGTCTCTACATAGGATGTTGTTCCAGAACTGTGCAGGCTTTTTTAAGATGTGTTTTTTTTTTTTTTTTTTTTTTTTGCAAACTCTAAACTGGTCTTCCTGTTTTTGAAGCAAAACAATGGTTTACATTTTGGGGTTTTCTCTTGATTGTTGACACAGAAGTCCACAAGTCTTTCAGGCCTTTTGGGGTTGCTGAGTTCAATGATGCATTCTTTATTTTTAAGAATTTACCAAATAGTTGACTTGGCCACACCTTTAGCTTCTGTCTCTCTGATAGGTTTGTTTTGATTTCAGCCTTAAGATGACTTGCTTCACTGTCAGTGACCACTCTTTGGAGTTCATATTGTGAGTTAACAGCAACAGATTCCAATTGCAAATGCTACACCTGAAATCAACTCTTGACTTTTTAGTTGCTTATAAGTAGCTTGTAAGTGAAATAATGAAGGAACAACACACTCCTGGCCAATTGTCCAATTACTTGTGGTTCCATAAAAAATGGGGGGGACCACATATAGAAAAGTGCTGTAATTCCTACACTGTTCACCTTATTTCGATGTAAATACCCTCAAATTAAAGCTGAAAGTCTGCACTTTGAAATTCAACTCCAATATACTGTGGTAGACAGCTAAAATAAAAATAACTTTGTCAGTGTCCAAATATTAATGGACCCGATTGTATATATCAAATTCAGCTGCTCACGCACTCCCATTAGATTACACTGGTTCCCCATCCCCTACTGTATTCAAAACACAATCCTGCTTCCCAAATAAAAAGCCTGAAACAGTTGTGCCATGGATTATCTTGGTTAACTATTATGGCCATACACTTCCATTCTCTAGGTCCAGATTTCTTGTGTTCCCTAGATATAGATTTTCTTCCACATGCATCAGGTTGTTCAGTGTCATAGCACTCAAGCTTTGGAATACACTTCCACTGAGCATCAGTGATCTCATCTCTCTCCTAATTCAAGCCAGAGCTCTAAACCTTTTTCCTCACTACTGTCATTCTTTCATCAGTAACAAGGCAGTTCTCCTCCTTCTGTACACTTACTATCTCTTTCTGATTTTTGACATCTCATCATACCTTTAATCCACTACTCCTGTCTGCAGTATATCTTGTTGTATAAAGGCATTATATAATGTGTTATATAAATTAATCTTCTTCTTCTCTTATTATTATTATTATTATTATTATTATTATTATTATTATGTAATGAGACTGTTTATCTGTCAGACAAATGCTCTTTCTCCATTGGTATCATCCTCAGGTGCTGTTAAAAAGTGATCGGGTGGATGCAATGCTTCAGCGGCTTCTTCCCCATGGACAGCTCCTCTTCCTTAACCATCGCTTTGCACTTACCATGGACAAAGAGATATCCAGCTACATGGGCAAATAAAACATCTGGATATGTGCTGCAAGTATTAAGGGAAGATCTTTAGCTCAGTTTAAAGACCGAAAGAACCTGAAATGAAACCACACATGCCTAACTGGTTGCATCCGTGGATGATTACTGTCCGTACTGTTATTTATGTGTAAGGTTGTATACATTTAAGACAAAAATAACAGCGATATCATGGAGAGAGTAATAATGAGTGTGGCAAATTCATATCTGAGCCAACTGGAAAGAATGCAGTGGGAAGTGGAAAATTATTTCTATTATTTTTCACAGTTACATGCTGGAACTGTTATGATTTTTGATATTCCCTTAAAGTACACCTGCGAGGTAACACTTCTATCAAATAATGAGGACATGTTAGTTCAAAATATAATAAATGTGATAATGAACAATGTTTCTATGTGCATGAGTCTAAATCTCCTCACCTCTGAGCCTCACTTTCCATTAGGGGGCAGTGTTGGACCTCCAGAATTACTGTATAGGCTGTCTGTGAAATTCTTGACAATGATTGACAACCTGACATTCTTCTCTGTCACTTTTTCACCTGAAATGATAAAACAGGAAACAGTTATGTGTGAATTGGCATGATCTGTTGATGACATGGTGAAGTCAAGTTCTGTGAAACTTACTGCAAATATTTGAATGACAAGCAACTAGTGCATGACGATGAGAATAACTAGTGATTGCAAAATCTTCCTTTAAGTATGTGTGAAACAAGGCAGGTCTCTCCACTGCTTTGGCATTTAACTAGCTTGAGTTTATTTGATTTGTCTTATACCTTCAAACTTCTAGCATTTGTAATATTTATTCAAACCTGGCTCTAAAAATGGCAGCACAACTATGAAAATGTGAAATCTGTTTTCTATTTGTATTAGCAACTTTTCATGTGGAGTTAGTTCAAGCTACAGTGATAATTTATAGTCAGCTGTTCCAGGGCTGCTGTGAGTTGCCCTGATAATCCTGAGTCAGGTGGGAACTGGTGTGAAATTTGTACCCATACACCATATCGGCAAAATTTTCTGGACACCTGACCATCACTCCCATATGTGGACCCCAGACTGTTGCTACAAAGTTGGAAGCAAACAATTGTATATAATGTCATTGTATGCTGTAGTGTTTAAATTTCACTTCACTGGAACTAAGGGGCCAAAACCTGAACACCTTTGGGATGAACTAGAACTAGACTGCTTCTCCGAAGGCCGGAGGCCTTCTCGCTCGACCTCACTAATGCTCTTGTGGTTGAATGGGTACAAATTCCCAGTCACGCTCCAAATCTAGTGGAAAGCCTTCCTAGAAGAGTAGAGGTTACTATAACAGCAAGTGGGGGACTAAATCTGGAATAGGATGTTCAAAAATCACATATGGGTGTGATGATCAGGTGCCACAAACTTTTGGATATGTAGTGGTTATCATGCTCAGATACATCAAATGTCACCGTGCCTCAGCTTTAAGCACAAAAGAAGTTCAGCCAATCAGGAGAGAGAGTGAGAGTGAGTCAAATAAAATACTCAGTCCCTGGACGATTTTGCGATAGCAGAAATGTACAATATTCAGAGGAGCTTGCAATTTTTTAATTTAAAATTAAAATTACTTTAAAATTACAATTTAAATTACTGCCAGTTTTCCACAGATTTTGGGCAAAGACGTCATGTGACATCATCACAACTTGCATTCAGTCAAAGCCCCCTTTGATTCACGTGCATCAAACATGAGTAAAAGGCCTCATTTACCAAAAAACATCACTGTGAAAGAACGTGCAAAACAATGTTGTGCACATTCTATTTTGCCAATTCAAGTAGTTTTCTGCAAAAAAAAAAAATACAAAAAATTCTGCAAGTTGCATCGCAATTAAAAAAAAAAAAAGCTGTAGCAAAATCCTGTATAAACTGAATGCTGTAATGAAAGAACATTTAGGACCGATGGACTTGTATTTGTATTTTGGCCTAAAAGATAAGGCATTTATTGTTCTTTGATTTGGTTGGATATTATGATAATGAATGAAAATCAGCTGGTTTATCCTTATTGTGGAGTTTGTATAATTATCCGGAATACAGGTTGTTTAGCTAGAGAACTCTTGATAGACAGCTAGTGCCTAATGTGAGGTGCTTGTGAGTTTCTCTGTATTTTTGTATTTGTGTCTATCTGGTGGTAATGAGGACTTAATGAGGGTTTTAGCTTGTGTACTAACACTATCTGGTTCATACCAAACTTTTTTGTTTTACTCTTTCATCTGATACTCAGTAACTGCCATATTGTGCACAATAAATTATTTTATTCTCATAATTCTTTAATGCAGAGCAGTCACAAGTCACGAGTACTTGGACCACACTTCAAACTGTCTATTACCATACTAAATAGTACGCCACTACACCATTTTCATACTATACCATTACATATTCCAGGCTACTAAGTGTGTTTTATGCTGTTTGGGACACAGCCTTCTATCTGAATGCGTGTATTTGCAGCTGTGAGATTAATGGAGGAAGAGCACAGCACAACCCACTATCCTGTGATAGTATTTTTCTACCAGAGAGGGCAAAATTCAAAAATCTTCCATCCTGTTTCTATAATTTTGGTCTCTGCAGATCCACACGATATGAACGTTGACTAAGAGCTGTTTGTGAAACTGCTGCTGCTGCTGAATGTCCACTATCATCCTCTTTGTCCTTTTCAGCATGATGATTACATATGTCTCTGTAGCACTGTGTTTCTGCCTCACATGCACAGAAATATGTAGAAATGTGTTCAAAACATGATCAAGGACATATTATCATTCTTTAATGTTCCAGGTAGCTTCTTTTCAATGCTCCTGGGGAAGTGTTGCAAAGCACTAGATTAAGGGCACCATTAAATATACAGTTCTTTACTGTAGAGAAAATAATTTCAGATTGCTGCTGGGTAGTAAACTACAAACACAATTACTTCAGAAATCATAGAAAAATTCTGGGCATTTATATCTGCCTCAACTGTGAAATCTGTTATTCATCCGTTTAATGATGCTGTACTAAGTTGGGAATACCCCCCCCCTCCCCCCCAAACTCTAATACATGCCCAGAGTAATCACATTTATATTGGTTTTAAATGTGTTCTTATTTTCTACTCCAGTATGTTATTTTATATTTTGCCTAAATAATAAAATACCAACACTATTTACTGTCTCTAAATTGTGGAATACAGTAACAAATCTGAATATTTACTGGGCTTTTGTTGTAGCGTCCATTTGACCAACCATTGAAATTTGTCTCCTTTTCCTTTTGAAACCATTTAAACACTTTTTTGTTTTACCTTGACCATCCTTTCTAATGAAAGACACTATAAACGTCAGAACAAATGGAACATCAAAAATTGGAGTTGGTGTGGGTTTGAGGTTTGAACTGTCAGTTCGGGTCTAAAGCCGGACATCAAATATTTAAATTAATTTGAGTTTAAATTAAATTGCATTAGTCTCTTTGTGTCTTCATGGTGACTGTGGGTGGCTTTGAATGCTTTCTCTTTCAGTTTTTATCAGTGAGAAGCACTGAGGGCTTCACAGGACAGCTAAACCAACGTAGCATTCTGCAACATCCATGGACCAGGCAGAAGAAAAGGAAATAAAATAGCTTTGCTTTCTGATCTTCCTCCTGCCCGCTACTCTAGATCAGCTTAAGTCAGGAACATGAGATCTATTTTCTTGGGTTCAAACTGAATTCAACTAAATGTTGGTGAGTTTGCTTAGACAAATTTTTATATGAGACTGGATGTAAGTTCTTGAACAAAACCTTCTATTAAGAAGGCCCCACAATGCTACCCGTCTAATTTCATTGTACAGTTTATTATTGTGAGTACACGCTGCAGTTTCTAAATAGTCCCGGTGCAGCCAAGCCACAGTAAAATTCCTGTTAGTTTAGCATCAGCAAAAGATGGTCCTCATCAGCCCCAATGCTCTGATGGCTGTGTTGAACATTATCATGACAAGCTGTAATCACTACGCAAATACCTTTTAAAATGGGCTTTATATAATTATAATACACACACTCAATGTACAGTATCTCACAAAAGTGAGTACACCCCTCACATTTTTGTAAATATTTGATTATATCTTTTAATGTGACAACACTGAAGAAATGACACTTTGCTACAATGTAAAGTAGTGAGTGTACAGCTTGTGTAACAGTGTAAATTTGCTGTCCCCTCAAAATAACTCAACACACAGCCATTAATGTCTAAACCGCTGGCAACAAAAGTGAGTACGCCCCTAAATGAAGATGTCCAAATTGGGCCCAAAGTGTCAATATTTTGTGTGGCCACCATTATTTTCCAGCACTGCCTTAACCCTCTTGGGCATGGAGTTCACCAGAGCTTCACAGGTTGCCACTGGAGTCCTCTTCCACTCCTCCATGATGATATCACGGAGCTGGTGGATGTTGGAGACATTGTGCTCCTCCATTAGACATTAATGGTTGTGTGTTGAGTTATTTTGAGGGGACAGCAAATTTACACTGCTATACAAGCTGTACACTCACTACTTTATTGTAGCAAAGTGTCATTTCTTCAGTGTTGTCACATTAGATACAATCAAATATTTACAAAAATGTGAGGGGTGTACTCACTTTTGTGAGATACTGTAATTATCAATATCACACAAGCAAGAGTGTGGTTATACTGAATACTGGCACAGCTGTGATTTGACCATAGGCACAAAGCCACAGGTAATCATATTCATCAATACTTCCAACATGATGCCAGGGAAGTAACATTGAGAAACACCATCATTTTCTCAGGCTGAGTTAGTTTACCAATTATTGCCATCATGGAAAACAAAAGTAATACATATCAATAAACCTTATTAAGTGTCCCAGGCTCTGGTGATTCAGAAGAATGTTAATATTTTTATTATGTTTAATGTAGAAGTACACATACACTCACTGGCCACTTTATTAGGGACATCTGTACACCTGCTCATTCATGCAATTATCTAATCAGCCAATCATGTTCAAGAGCCTCAGTTAAACATCAGAATGGGGGAAAATGTGATCTCACTGCCTTTGACCATGGTTTGGTTGTTGGTGCTAGATAGGCTGGTATTCATGAAACTGCTGATCTTGTTGGATTTTCCCATATAACTGACATCAGAATTTACACAGAATGGTAGGAAAACCAAACTAGCATCCAGTGAACAGCAGTTCTTGTTGATGAGAGCGGTCAGAGGAGAATGGCCAGGTTTGAGTTGACAGGAAGGCTACTGAAACTCATAACTACTCTTTAAAACTGTGGTGAGCAGAACACACAACACATCAAACCTTGATGGGTTACAACAGCAGAATATCACATCAGGTTCCATTCCTGTCAGCCAAGAACAGGAGGCTACAGTGGACACAGGCTCACCCAAACTGGATAGTTGAAGAAGAAAAAAGACCATGTGATTTTGAGTGATGGTCAGAGTCACTGAGATCACGCTTTTCCTCATTCTTAAGTTTGATGTGAAAATTAACTGAACCCTTTGACCCGTATCTGTGTGATTGTATCCATTGTGCAGCTGCAACATATCACTTACTGCATGTGTTGTTATATACATATTAGATATTCATTTTTGCTAATTTTCATGAAATAATTCTGAAGAAGACTGTTAGTATTGTAACTGGAAGATAGTTGACTACCTAAGTATTTTATTCTTTGTTTTGATTTGCAAATCAGTAATGTAGATGGCTTGATGACTCATTTTCTCTTTAATCTGCCATGCAATTTGTCATGACGGAATAATGTGAATGCCTCCTACATATTCATAAGTATTAAAAAATAGTAGTTTCTTTTTCTAGTTTGATAACATTTATTTAACACAATCTTCCATGTTCATATTTAATCAGGTGTAACAATTATTGAAGAGCAAACACTAAATCAGGCCCAGAGTAATTCCAGAGTTATGGCAGTAATAGACTGCAGTTTAATTAAGTGTATTGCACACAACGTTTTGTATATTGCTATGCTATTTTACTCCAATTTACAAATGATCTCTCAACAAAGGATCTCTCAAAAATGTCCAAATATACTTTGATATATTTAATTGAAAAGCAGGTCGTTAAAAATATATATAATAACTCATTAAAAATGACTCTCTGTATTACCATACTGATGACTCAATAAAATAAAACAAAAAAAACATAGCTCAATTTCAAGCAAGTGCATCCACCACATAACGTTATAAGGTTTTTGTTTCAGATAACTGTTCACACATGCTCTGTTTGAACCTCTAAGAAGTAAATGAAAACATCAAGGCAGGAAATATTTCAGGTCATACTCATGTTTTACTCTCATACTCACAAAGATGTTTGATTTGATTGTGCATGTGTGGTTTTGTTTTATGCTGGCAGATATTCACACTTCCTGTCGTATTGTTTTGCAAATGATTGAGCAGCCATAAAGTTGTAGAGTTAGAAATATATATATATATATATATATATATATATATATGAATAAAACAGAGGTTTGCAAGTAAACTGTTGTAACATCACACAGTTTAGCGGTTTCACAGTTATGCTTGAATTTGCTTTGATTATGTATCTGAGGGCTGGAGTAATGGGGACTTCAGCAAATATTTTCATGCGTATGGATGCATAGGATGGATGCATAGCTTGGAATGTGAGCAATAACAGTGTTTTAAGACATTTTCAGGGTTATGGTAATATTCTACTCCTTTCTCCTCTCTTCCAATGTCTTACCTTTCTTTTTTCCGTGTAGTTTATTTCCCACTTTGTGTGCGTGTGTGTATTTGTGGGCTACTGCTGATGGGCTCAAACACAGCTCATCTGTCAGTCAGTGTGACAATTAGACTCGCCCCACTAAGAATCTAATCTTATGCAGTTGTGGCTACGTGCTACACCTAACAATGCCAGACTGACATCACGTAGGTATTAAAACTTATACAAATTGACCCAGACCTGTGTGCTGTAAATTGACTGATTCCTGTTACATCTCTGTAGAAGCCGGTGTGTGAGGATGTGGAGGTAGACTCAAGAGGCAGAAGACTCTCTCTCTCTCTCCCCATCTCCCTCTCCTTCTGCAGTTACAGGAGTCAATGAAAGCACAAAGAGACACAAATAAGTAGACTGCCGGTAACAAGACACTGGTGAGAATCATCACGTGTTATCTGCCGGTTCGACCCACCACTTCTCCATCCAAAGCTGACGCTTGACCATGCCCCAGCCACCACAATCTCTCTATATGTGAAAAGTCCCCAATAGTGAGTGCAAGTAAAGAGTTTGGTATAAATGACACAGACAAATGACAAACCCATGAGAAAAATACTTAAGTGGTGAGTTTAGAATTTCTGATATTGCCAAATCCTATTTTATCTCTCAGTTCTCAGTATCATGATGAATGTGGTTAGTCAATTTTGTGCACATACATACTGTATACCTATTACAGACATGCAGCTACAGACAAATTAATTACAGTTGTGCCTGATATCAAAGGCTGAAATGCAGTTCAGCACCACATCCTAATGCCAATTATGGTAACATAAATGATCAATTAATGTCAATTATGGTAACATTAGCCAAGATTAGGTAAAAGATTCACTATGTGAAACAGTGTAAATGTTTTTATTAATGTTTTGATATCTGCTGATCCTGGCAAGTTAAAGGTAAACTATTTTACTATGTTGCTGATTTAATTTGCCAGCCTATAATGACATTACAGTGCTATGAAAAAGTATTTGTCCAGATGAACCCTATTTTAAATGCAGTTTCATAGATTTGGGGAATCTTTCACGCAGGCACAGTTGGTATTGGATAACTTTTTTGCACTAATAAATAACATTAATTTAAAAATTGTATTTTGTGTTTACTCAGGGTACCTTTGTTTTTATCTTAGATTTTGTTTGAATTTCTGAAACAATTTAGTATGAGATATACACAAAAACAGAAGAAATCAGGAAATGCTTTTTCACACCACTGTATATAATGTCAATGAATAAAGGTTACCTGATAAAATCTAGCTATTCGAGACATAATTACTGTTACAGTTTTTCTTATATTGACAGACTAAACTGCATCAAAGTAGCTGTAGATGTATTTTTGGTTTTAGTTTCTCCTGAATTAATGTTACTATATACATGAATATAAATATGATATAAGTATCATAATATGTTATAACAGACAAGCTAAATGTTTTGTCACTCCATTTGTTCACACAGGGGAATGTGTTTGTGTGTGTGTGTGTGTGTGTGTGTGTGTGTGTGTGTGTGTGTGTGTGTTTTCAATGAATTTGATTAGTATTCAGTGTTTGCTTTTTAATTACTCTAAGTGTGTCACTGGCAGAGCACACAATTAGATAAGAAACGATTTCAGAGAATACTGCTGCCAGGCACACACACACACACACATATCACAGTGCTGTGAAAATATATTTGCCCCCACCCTGATTTCTTCTGTTTTTGTGTATATCTCATACTAAATAGTTTTAGATCTTCAAACAAAATACAACATAAAACAAAGGCAACCTGAGTAAACACACAATACAGTTTTTAAATAGTTAATTTTTTTATTGAAGCAAAAAAAAAAAAAAGCTATCACCTATCAACCATGTGAAAAACTTAAAACTGCAATCAAATACTTCTGATAACTGGAGATCAGTCTTTCACTTACTTCTAGGACTAGGACTTACTCCTATACTTTGGATCATTGTCTTACTGCATAATCCAGTTGCGCTTGAGTTTCAGCTTACAGACTGAAGAAAAGACATTCTCCTTTAGGATTTTCTGGTAAAGAGCAGAATGCATGTTTTCCTCAATTATTGCAAGTTGCCCAGGCCTTGAAGCAGCAAAGCATCCCCACACCATCACACTTCCACCACCATGCTTGACCATAGGTATGATGTTCTTTTTATGGAATTCTGTGTTTAGTTTATACCAGATGTAACGGGACCCCTGTCTTCTAAACAGTTCCACTTTCGACTCATCAGTCCACAGAACATTCTCCCAAAAGGTTTGAGGATCATCAAGGTGTGTTTTGGCACAATTCAGACGTGCCTTATTGTTTGTCTGGGTTAGCAGTGGTTTTCGCCTCGCCACTCTTCCATGGATGCCATTTTTGCCCAGTGTCTTTCTGATAGTGGAGTCATGAACAGTGAAATTTACTGATGTAAGAGAGGCCTGTAGATCCTTTGATGTTGTCCTTGGCTCTTTGTGACTTGCTGGATGAGTAGTTGTGCTCTTAGAGGAATTTTGGAAGTTCAGCGACTTCTGGGAAGGTTCACTACTGTGCAGAGTTTATCCATTTGGAGATAATGGCTCTCACTGTGGTTCTTTAGAGTCCCGGAGCCTTTGAAATAGCTTTGTAACCCTTCCCAGACTGATGTATTTCAATCACCTTCGTCTTCTTCATTTCTGGAATATCCTTCAATTTTGGCATAGTGTGTTACTGGGTAAGACCTTTTAACCAATTTCATGCTGTTGAAAAAGTTCTGTTTAAGTCTTGATTTGCTAGAACAGGGTTTGCAGTAATCAGGCCTGGTTGCGTCTAGTCCAGCTGAACCCCAATATGAATGCAATATATAGTGTATATGCAGTGGCAAGAAAAAGTATGTGAACCTTTTGGAATTTCATAGTTTTCTGCATAAATTTGTCACAATAGGTGATCTGATCTTCATCTAAGTCAAGGGTATTGACAAATATAATGTGCCTAAAATAATAACACACACAAAAAATTAGGATCTTTCATGTCTTTATTGAGAACAACCAAAAAAACCTCATAGTGCTTGTGGAAAAAGTATGTGAAGCCTTGAATTAATGACCTCAAAAAAGCTAATTGGAGTCAGGTTTTAGCATACCTGGAGTCTCCTTAAGAAAATGAGTTTGGAGGTGTGGACTACAGCTACTTTGACTAATAAAAACCCCTCAAACTTTTGGAGTTTGCTCTGCACAAGAAGCACACGCTTTTGTGAGCCATGCCTTGCCAAAAAGAGCTTTCAGAGGATCTACGATCAAGAATTGTTGATTTACATAAAGCTGGCAAGGGTTACAAAGTGATTTCAAAGACTTTAGAAATTCACCAGTCTACAGTTAGGCAAACATTCTACAAATGGAGACACGTTGGGACTGTTGCTACTCTACCAAGAAGTGGGCGCCCAGTCAAAATAACACCAAGAGCACAACGAAGACTCATCAGTGAGGTAAAGAAACAACCCCGAATGACAGCCAAAGATTTGAAGGCATCATTGGAACTGGCTAACATCTCTGTTCATGAGTCTACAATACATAAAACATTGAACAAGCAGGGTATCTAGGGCAGGACACCAGGAAGGAAGCCACTGCTTACTAAAAAAACATTGCTGCACACCTGAAGTTTTCAAAAGAGCACATTGACACTCCACAGTGGTATTGGCAAAATGTTTTGTGGACTGATGAAACTAAGATTGAACTATTTGGAAAAACCACACAGCGCTACATCTGGCGTAGAAAGGGCACAGCATATCATCATGAAAACATCATCCCAACTGTAAAATATGGTGGAGGAAACATCATGATTTGGGCCTGCTTTGCTGCATCAGGGCTTGGCCAGCTTGCAATCATTGAACGGAAGATGGATTCCTAAGTATATCAGACAATTCTTCAGGATAATGTGAGAATGTCTGTACGTCAGCTGAAACTGTGTAGAAGTTGGGTGATGCAACAGGACAACGACCCAAAACACTGGAGCAAGTCCACGACAGAGTGGCTTCAAAAAAACAAAATCCATCTTTTGGAGTGGCCAAGTCAGAGCCCAGACCTCAACCCAATAGAGATGCTATGGAATGACTTGAAGAGAGCCATACACGAGACGTCCAAAGTATATGACGGAGCTAAAGCAGTTCTGCCAGGAAGAAATGGCTAAAATTCCTCCTGAACGATCTGCGGGTCTGATCCACAGCTACAGAAGGCGCCTTCGTGAAGTTATTGCTGCCAAGGGTGGGATCAACCAGTTATTAATTCTAAGGGTTCATTTACTTTTTCCACTGCCATTTTGAAAGTTGAATGAGTGTGTTCAATAAAGACATGAGGGATCAGAATTTATTTTGTGTTATTATTTTAGACACATTATATTTGTCAATACCTTTGACATAGATGAAGATCAGATCACATTTTATGACAAATTTATGCATAAAACCATGAAATTCCAAAAGGTTTACATAATTTTTCTTGCCACTGTACATTACTGGTTTATACACTCCCCACCCACCACCCCGCCCGTCACCCCCCTCAAACACAAATTTTAATAAATAATTAAGTCATTAAACTCTGGAATAACACAAATTGAGCTAAGGGAATTATGTTGTAATAAAAAATCCAAGATAAATGAAAATAATTTCATATTTTAGCATTTACAAATTCCAGAAATATATTCTTGGCATTTTCTCAACCAGTTTCTTGAGGAATCACCCTGAGATGCTTTTTAAACAGTATTAAAGGAGTTGCCACCTACGCTGGACACTTATTGGCTGCTTTTCAGAATATTTCACTCCAAAAACAATTTTTTTTGTACATAAAATGTTAGTTTTCACTACTTTTCTATTACCATCCACTTTAATAGGAACACCTGTACACCTGGACATTCATGCATTATCTAATCAGCCAATTATGTGGCAGCAGCACAATGCATAAGATCATGCAGAGTTATTGGTACCAGCCTGGTACCAACATCCATGCCACAATCACACTTTTTCTTCATTCTGCTGGTTGATATGAACATTAACTGAAACTCTTGCCTTGTATCTGCATGATTTTATGCATTCTGCTGCTGCCACATGATTGGCTGTTTGGATAACTGAAATGAGCAGGCGCATTGGTGTTCCAAAAAACGGTGAGTGTATCTACATACATACATACATACATAAATTCATATAGTAAATATATATTTGTCTTGCTATCTTTGTGAAGACCTTCTATTGACACAAATATTAATGCAGTTACTTAATGCTATGCCTACACCTAAACCTCTTTTAGGTTCTCAAATAAGAATTGCAGTTTTGAAAAACGCCACCAGAACTTGTGGGGACATTTTGTCCTCATCAAGATATATATAAAAACATGCCCAGACACACAAGTGACAAGGCATCTCTTTCATGTTGGACAAACTGTTTGCCATTTGAGAATTTGAGACCTATATAGATCAGGTCTGAGCAGGCAGTGGGTACATCCCCCAGAAATTTGGCAGAGGAAGAAGCAATAAATTTTGACATGAGACCAGTGCTACAGGGCTCTAAGAGTAGACTTTTCGATTCTGTTATAACTATATAATGATTTATAATGAACTATATATGATTTCTCATTCTTCCCTTACACAACTCCCTTAAATCATGGATGATACTGCAAATATGGAATACCTATTTATTATTTTATTATGTAATGTGTGTGATAAATAATCATTTTCTCTTGTCTGGATGTCTGCAGTGATCGTAAAGTATTGAAGTGTGCTCTGATTGGTATTCTGTAGCGCTCTTAAGAGTGTTGAGCTTGTTTTTATTGTGAGGTCAGGGGTCATGGAGAACTCTACTCCAGTACTAGTGTGAATTGAGTTATATTCTTGTCTCATATCTTTTATTTTTCTAGCTCCAAATAGCAGAAAAGATAGACAGGCTGGTTATTCATCACTGTGTCTTCTTCCATCCAGAGAGACAGAGGAGAGAGAGAAATGTTGGTCAATGGACTGAGAATTTTGTTCAGATGAAGATAGAGGACCCAGCTCTTCCTCCCAGCCCATTTACGGCTCAGTAAGGTGGAGAGAGAACACTCTGTGTGTGTGTGTGTGTGACAGAGAGAAAGAGAGAGAGAGAGAGAGAGAGAGAGAGAGAGAGAGAGAGAGAGAGAGAGTTTGGGTGAGTGTGTGTGTGATGAGTGAAAGAGAGAGAGAGATGCTTATCACTGAATACATAAATTAGACTCACAGATGGTTCACTGCAGCAATGAATTGGATGTGTGTGTTTGTGTGTGAGTAATGTCACATTATTCTGATTGATTCTGTTGTTGATGGGTGACACAAGGCCATCTGTGGCGTCCTGGTGTCTGTACATGAAAGAAAAAGGAGAGGAAGCAAGAAAGATTATATATGGTATTACTTTCTGATTATTTTCATCAGTGGCCTGTAGTTCATATACAGTGGGGGAAATAAGTATCGAATGTGTCAACATTTTTTTCAGTAAATATATTTCCAATGAGGTTATTCACATGAAAGTTTCACCAGACATCAGTATTAACTCAAGAAATTTGCAAATATAAAGAATTCACAACATTAAAGTCCATAAATAAAGTTGTAGGTGTAATAAAGTGGAATGACACAGGAAAAAAGTATTGAACATGAAACTGAAACAAAAGAAAAAGCTAAGAAAAAGCAGTTCTCAAAGACAAGGTAAGGCCAGGAACCAGCTGAAATCCGTACATAATTATACCCCCTATCTGTGCAAATTAATATCTGCTGGGTTAATAAATTGATGGTCTATAAAAAGGCTTTTCGTTACCAAGGTGTCACACAAGAAACATCTCATGATGCGTAAAAGCAAAGAGATCTCCCAACACCTTCGCAACCTTATTGTTGGACACATTGATGTAATCGGATACAGACGTATTTCAAAATCTCTGAATCTTCCAGTAAGCACCAGTGGGACCATTATCCGCAGGTGGAAGCAACATCACTCTGGCATCAACCGGCCACGCACAGAAGCTCCTCGCAAGATTTCTGACCAGGGAGTCAAAAAATAGTCAGAAGAGTACCCCAAGAGCCAAGGAACACTAGGAAAGAGCTTCAGAAACACTTGGAGGCAGCAGGTACCATCGTTACAGAGAAAGCAATAGGGAATGCACTACACTGCTCACGCTCACCCTGCAAGACTCCATTACTAAAGAAAAGGCATAAAAACATTTAGGCAGTCATACTGCACACCATGTTTGAAGAAGAAATGGCACTGCACATCACCCTAAAAACACTATACTGTTATATACCAGCACTATACCATAGTATACCAAACTATACTAAAAGTGAAGTTTGGAGGTGGGAGCATCATGGTGTGGGGCTGTTTTTCATCGCACGGTACTGGCAGACTTCAAATAATTGAAGGAACAGTGAATGGAGCCCTTTACCTGGAGATTCTTGAGAAAATCTGCTGCCATCCACCAGGATGATGAAGATGAGATGTAGGTGAACCTTCCAGCAGGACAACGATCCAAAGCATACAGCAAAGGAAACTCTCAATTGGTTTCAGAGAAAAAAATCAAGGTGTTAGAAAGGCCCAGTCAATCACCTGACTTGAATCCAACTGAACAAGATTTAAAGACAATATGTTTAGAAGAATGCGCCAAAATCACACCTGAATACTGCAGCAGTTTAATTTCTTCATACAGGAAGCATCTTGAAGCTGTCATTACAAATAAAGGCTTCTCCACAAAGTATTAAATAAATTTCAGTTAACAGTTCAATACTTTCAATATCTGTGTCATTCCTCTTTATTACACATAACTTTATTAATGGACTTTAATGTTGTGAATTCTTTATATTTCTGGATTTCTTGAGTCAATACTGATGTCTGGTGAAAATTTCATGTGTATAGCCTCATAGGAAATATATTTACTGAAAAAAATGTTGACGCATTCAATACTTATTTCCCCCACTGTAAGAACCATGATATGTGTACTCTTCTACAATCAGAGTGTAGAAATCTATACACTCCGCAAGATAATAAGAACACTGCCTCGCGCTCTCTCTCTCTCTCTCTCTCTCTCTTGCCTCATAACACCAACCAGGAAGACAAAAGGACTCATTCTTTGGATAAAAAAGAGCTGAAACTGCACTAATTTTCTCTACATAGTGGCCAGAGCTCTTACATGGAGAAACCTGAGCTGTATACAGTTTCTCAGAGCTACAGACTGCAGCATTTAGACAAGCTTTGCTCTTCACTTTACTACATTACATAGTGTGAACAGAAATGTGGTATTTGGTTCCTGTGTGAGGTGTAAGTATGAGAGGCGTTTTAATTGGGTTTTTCCTATCCTACAATTGTATTATTGTGCGTCTTTTACATTTGGAATGCCAACAGAGGACACAAACACTCTCATGGAATGCAATAGTGCGCATTTGCTGGATATCAGGCTCTTGGATTCTTTTCAAGTAATACTCCAGCACTTTTCAACCTAATCACTATCTACCACATCTGTAACATGTGTGTATATATCACAGGCATTTATTTGACACATTTTATTTCTCAGAGATAGGACTACTTTTCCAGAGGGAAGAATTTGTGGTTATGCATTACAAATAGAAACACACAAACATGCTTGTGCATGTGTTTCCTCCATTTGCATGGTTTGACTTATTATGTATGAATACAACAATGGTGTTGGGAAATCCTAAATAACTGTTATTTCTTTTTAATGTTTTACTGATTGTAATGATTTGATTTAGCATTTATGATACAATTATAAATGTTTCTTGATGGCATCCAACTACAATTAAACTTCTATTATAAGTAGGTTACTAGTAAACAAGATTTCTATTCTTTTCTCAGAAACAGGGAAATGTGACCATTCTTGTCGATGGACAATTATACATTATACATTAAAGTATGGCTGTAAATAAGAGTTTGTTTAGATAGTTAGATTGCTGGTGGCATTAATAAACAGCTACAGAATTCATACAAATCTTTTCCTTTGTGAGTTATAATTAATGTTAAAGGTTGCTAATTGAGTTATAGTTGTGTAATAGTTGCTCTGAAGATGCATTAGACATAACAGATAATCTGTGCTAAGGGAGGGCAATAAAATGCAGCTGCTGTCTGGAGAGCTCTTCATTACCTTCAAGCACATTTTAATTTCAGACTTGACCACACATTAGTGCTCAAGTGTGTTTTACCTTAGTATGTAATATCTCATGCTTCTTTTCATGACTCTAACATAGGCATTGGCCAATTGTACAGTTATTAATAGAGCTGCATTTACATGTTTACCAGAGCTTACATGTTTACATGGCTATGCTAAAAATGCCACAAAGGTGTGAATGAGGGTGTGCATGGCACTCTGCAATGAACTGGAGTCCCATCCAAAGTGTATGGATTTCTTTTCCCCCACTAGTGACTACCGACCAGTGTTCCTGGGATACACTCTGGATCCATCGTAACCCTGACCAAGTTAAAGCAGTTACTAAATGAATGAACAAATGAATAAATTGATAATGATAAAACATACATGTGTCTGCTAACTAATATAATCAGTTTTACCCAATGCTTTAATTCTTAATTTATGGATGAATATGTTTAATTTCTTTGTCAAAACATTTAATGCACAAGTCTCTGCATCGACATCTTCCAAGAAAGAGAGAAGACACGTTAGCTGAAGCAGAAGAAATAATGATGTTGCTGTGTCTAAATGGTCATTAATTAGCCAGCGTGAATGGGCTGGAGATATAGCAGATGGTGGATTATTCAAATATACCATTTGCCTCTAAAAGCAGGTGTTAGTATTCATGCCTCTGTAGACTTCACTGAGTTGTGTTAGTTTAATTATGAAACATTAGGTTATTGCAGTTATAAAAGGGCTTCTGCACCATGCCTCCTGTGCACAGCCTTGCTGTAACTCATACAAAGTCACTATGACTACTCTCTGAGAGTGAGTGTAGCAAGATGAGTAGGAACCATTATGTGTCTGGCAGATTAATCTTTTAAACTTTGATTTGCCTCGTGCCTTTTTTGTCTGTGGTTTAAATGAACTTTGACACATTGACATACAGTACCCTCCAGAATTATTGGCAGCATTCATTAAAATTTGTTGAGCTCAAACAAAGAGGGACATTGTATAGTTTTATTTAATCATGTTTTTAAAAAATACATTTAAGACATTTTGCCTTTTTTTGTAGTGCCTTTTTTTCTACAAAAGACACCCTTAGACACCTGTGCTGGAGAGACTAACAGCGCTGAGTATCGTCTTGTAATATCTAACAAAGTAAGAAATACATGTAGAGGGATCTTGATCATTCCTCCATGCAGGACTTTGTAAGCTAACTTTGTAAAGCTAATAGTTTTCAGCAGGACTCTAATCCGGAGACCATTTCTGTGCTGATTTTCAAGTATGTTTAGCTGATCATCTTGTAGAAAGCTCTATCTATGGCCAAGTCTGAACTTCTTGGCAGAGGCAACCAGGATTTGAATAGAAATATTGTGGTATCTAGCAGAATTTATGATGTAATTATTCTACACAAGAACCCCTGTGTCACCAGCCACAAAACACTCCCACAGTATCAATAAGCCACCTCTGTATTCTACAGCAGGTATCAGGTGCTTTTACATGTATATGCTCTCTTTTTGTCACCAAACATGCTAACTGTAATGGTGTGGATGACCGAACTGATCGATTTTGGCTTCATCTGACCACAACACACAATGGCAACTGTAGTTCTAATGACACTTGGTGAAGTTCAGACACTGTATTCTGTGAGATGCTCTCAGGAAAATATTCTTTCTTCCAAAACTTCCAAACAGCTTGTCGATATGAAAGTTGCATTTAAAACTTGACAACCAGAAGAACAAATCTATACTGTGTAAACTGTGACCGGGGCTCTTTTTCCACTCTTTCACCATCCTACTCACTTTGTGGGGTACACTATCTGCAAACAGTATCTAATCAAATTATTGGCAAATATCCAACTATTTCAGGGAAGTTGAAGTTTTTGTTATGCTCCTATTGTGCTTAATGATATTTTTAATGGATCATGTATTTTTATATCTATTGCCTGATGTGCAGGTCCAAACATCAATCTCAGCACACAGTAAAAGGTAATTGGGACTAAAAGCAAATGAAAAAGAACAGAAAATTTTCAAGAATGATGATTTGTTTGCATTTTTTTAAACCATTCCATTTTGGTGTGAGCAATTTTGGCACATATAGTTTTGAGAGAAAATACTAAAGGTAGTTCTAATGAGAATTATCAAACAAAAAAAGAAGAATGAGAATGAATGAACAAATAAATAGTTTATCCTGTTTTTTAAGTGGGCTGAAGGGTGCCAATATTTCTGGAGGGCAATGTATATGTATTCATTAAAAAAAAGTATCAGTGTGTATGATGCTCCTATAACAAAATATACTCAAACATGCAAAATGGTTAAAGCATCAACTGTTGTAAAACTATAGCCAATGCATCCTATAATTAAAAAAAAAAACAAAAAACTAGATCTCAGAATTGCGAGTAAGCTATTATAAAGCAGCAAAAGTAGTGGCGCAACAATTTAAATGAAATGATTTAATAAAGCCCTTTATGTTGGTCTTTAATTTGTCGTCCATCTTTAAAACGACATAAGATGATCAGAGTTGGGTATAACGCTTTACAAAGTAATGTTTTACTGTATTATAATTACTTTTCTTTACTTTCTCATTAAGATTTTACATTTATAAAATGTGATTATAGTTACTGATGTCAATAAACTTATGTTACTTGCATTATAAATTTATTGTAAAGAAAACAATATTCAGTAAAATGCATTTTTTAAATCATGTTTTGCATGGCTGCTAGGGGCGTAACCTAGCCTGGGCATTCGGGATTGTGGCCCCGAAGATTTTTCCTTTAGCCCCAAATAATTCTCCACTTGGAGCGGTTTGTCACTACATAACTGAACATCAGTAAAAAAAAAAACCCAGCAGTGTTATAATTTTATATCTTCAGTATCAACAGAGGCAACACCAATCAGACAGGGTTTACAGGAAAATACATGGAAACACTCGTGTCTTATTGGCTGACAGCTCTCAATTCTGCCAAACGCTAGCTCACACAGTTAGTGTGAGGAAAAATGGATATATGGCAATTTATAATATTTTTTTAAAACCAGTAAATGGGTTGAAACTGAAACAGTAACATCCTCTGATGCTGAGCAAAACAAGGTGTGTAAATGTCTATATGAGTTCCAGTTTACGTGAACATGATATGAGCAGAGCATAAGGAAAGATAATGTACTTTGCATGGCACTGTAGCAGCTAAACCCATAATTTACCTCCCCTTGGCTAGCGACACCAAACTAGCCTAGTTAGAAAAATTTTAGATTTATGGTAAATCCAATTTTTTTGTAGTGTATTTTTTTGGGTTTGAAAGGTTTTGAAAGTACCTTGAAAGTAAAGTAATCTTATTACTTTTTACATGCAGTAATCAGTAATGTAATCAAAGTGCAATTGTATAGTAGTAATTAGTAATCTGTAGTGCATTACTTTTTTTCTTCACTAATGAATAACTTTATTCTCAAATTTTGGTTTAGGTATGGTTGATCTGTTTTGGGAGACCAGCACTTAAATAGCAATAAACAATATTAGCTAGAAGAATGTACTGTTCTGATGTAATGCCATTTGTCTAAACAACTGAATGCTTACTGAGACTACTGCATGACACTGTGTTAAAATCTGTGCTTTCCTCAAGGAATAATGTGTTTCAGTAGCTGTTGAAGAGAATGCTTTGAATGGACCATTAATGGTGAAATAGTGAAAGGTTAAAATTGCATGTGGGTGGGGTAGATTCTGGAGCATCTCCTTTGCCCCATTGAACCCTGTACCCAACACAACTGCTACTGATCCCCCTTCCATTTTTGTCATTGAGAAAGATACTTTAATTCGGTAGTGTTTGTCAAGTCAAACTGGGTGTGCAAAAAAAAAACCAACAACAACAAAAAAAACAAATGGCATACAAGTTATCTATTTATCCATCACAACTTTGGTGACACCTGTTCTTATTGCTATTTTCTGAGCATGTTTGAAAGTCTGTGACCCGAGACTGTGGAAGAAATATTTGGAGAGGAGAGAGGCAGTGCTGTCTGGAATTGAATAGTATGTTCAGTCCTACTTGAGCTTTCTTAACAAAATTGAGCTGCACAGGCAGTAGTCAGTGTCCTGCAAGAGACACTGCAAATTTTTACTGAGAAATGCCTGGAAAAGGTGATTATTTGAAAATAATCCTGGTTAGACTATTATGTTTAATCAATTACTGTTTACTATTACTCTAAAAAAAAAGGTGAACATATAAATTATAGGAAAATAGTCAGTGGGTCAATGGTTCTAAGCTAGTAACCAGACAATTATTGATTTGAATCCCAGGACCACCAGACAGCCACATTTAGGCCACGAATAAGTAAATATAAACTGCTCATTTATTAAAAATTGTTTTGAAAAGCATGGTGTTCCCAAACTTTGGATCAAATTTATGAGCATGGGCAGTGTTATATTTAATCCTTGAAACAAAATGATCCGTCTTTTAATGTTGTACTGACTAATTATAAAAACAGTGACTGTGTAAGAGATATATGGATTGATGGAGCAGAAACACAATTATAATGATATTGTAGCTGTCACTGAAAACATGTATGGGTCTTTTCTTTCTTTAAGCCTTTAAAGTATTTATTTGTTATGTTGTTGTTATTACAATAACGCAATGTAAATATTAATAATCATTTGCCTATGTGAGTTTTGTTTTACAAGGGTTGCAGAAATAGTGACACCTACAGGTTAAACTAGTGAGCTGCATTTAATTTAAGTTACTGTGGTCATGTGATTAGCCTAACTAATAGCAGTGCAAAAATGTGCCTGCAGTTTTTGGTGCTACGCTGTACACGGAGTTAGGTGCTAAAGAAGAGAATAATTAAAAAGTAAAGCGTTACAGCTACTCCTAGATTTCTGGTCGGAAGGCGCACACGGTATGTTGGTTTGTGATGTTGTCCGTTTCATGTTTGTATTGTAATGTAATAGTGCAAATGTTTCCTAAGGCCATTAATGCTAGTTTAATATGTCAGCAAGATGAGTGAATACTCATGGACTCTTAAGAACATGCTTATGTACAATATGCTCATGTGAGAATGTATTATGTACTTTATTTCAGTTTTTCACGGTGTTTGATGGTGTTTGACGGTGTTCGACGGTGTTCGATGGTGTTTGACGGTGATTGAATGTGCTTAAGTTGTGAAGGAATGCAATAAAAGAAACGACAAACATCAGTTGAAGCGTACGTTTTAATCTGACCAGAAGAATAAGTTTGGGAGCAGCTACAGATATTGTATTGCTATAATATTCTTTCATCTTCTGTAACCATTTTATCCTGCTCAGCCTATCCTGGGAACACTGGGCACAAGGCAGGAATACACACTGGATTCAGACCTAAGGGGCAGTCAATTCATGTACTGGCATTTGGCAGGTAGGAGGAAAGCGGAGAACCCGGAGGAAATCTATATGGACTCGGGAGAACATGTGAAACTCCTCACAGACAGTAACACAATGCCACCCTGCTCTAATAGCATAATCTATTCTACTTAAACCATGTACAAGTTGTTGCTCCAGATGACAAATTATTATGTCAGCTACTGTCTGTACAGCATCTTGGTTTTTTAAAAAAAAATGAGAAGTACCTGAAGACTGTTAGTAGAGGATGTAGGAAAGCATGCAGCGTGTCCTTTTGCTGCAAGTTGTTTGCTGGATGGACAGAGTGATGGATAGGTCCTTACACAGCGTCCTTTGCTGAGCTACGCATCATCAGCATGACGCTTTGATTGTGACTTATGGTGACTGATATCAAGGACATGATCAGACGCCAACAGGATGGAGGCAGACACAGGAAGAGACAGAGAGAGATGGGGCCATACAGAAGGTCGAATGGATGGAGAAAGTGGTTTAATGAGAAATATGTAGGCTGCAGTGGTGCTTGTATGTATTGTATCTCATCTGTCACACGTTTGTGTCCCAGTGACCATTACCAAATGTTCACAACTGTTTTTAAAGGTTCTATAGATCAAATAGCAAATCACATATACAGTGCAAATGGCTATCTGAAATAACCAATCAGAAAATCTCTTCATAAAGTTTGAAAGAGCTGAAGTACAGAGATCACAGGACTACAAAGCTGAACGCTGCACTGGGCAGCTACTGTATACAGCTGTCAACTGAATTGCAGTTCGTTTCTCTCTTTGCTAGTCACACTCACTCTCCTCAGGCCAGTGCTCACTTAGCCACTAATGCTCTACTCTCATTTGTGCTAATCATCATTAAGCCTAATGCCATTAACTCGGTGCTAATTGAAAATAATTCAAGTCCTTCATAATTGGGCCCAATAGCAGACTCACTGTGATGCTGTGTAGGGATTATTCAAGATTGCAAGCATTCATCAGAGCTGTATGATTAAAAAGGAGTCAAACTCCTGCTTATCTTCCTTAGAAATCCACTGTCCCTCAAAGCACTGTGGCTGTGTAACACTTCTATTTTTAACAGCCACTCTCCTTATTCAGCTTATGTGTCAACATCAAAGCTCTGAGCTCACTGCCGCAGGGAAGAGTCTGCCAAAAACCTGTTACATATTCTCTTTCTATTTTACCAAACACATGGTCATTCATTAAAACAACAACAAAAAAACTAGCTCACCTGGCTCAAACATGGATAATTGTCATGGCCACATTAAGGAAACATTAAATATGTCAGAGAATCAACACTTTCCACCATTATATTTTAGGCAATATGTTATGTGTTGACTGCAGTACATCAAATAGGGTGCTTTCTGTTGGTACATGAAACCAGAGTGTAGGAGAGGGGTAAATTAAAGCTACTGCATGTTGAGGTTCTTACTAAGGTGTGCCAGACTAAACAACAAAAATAGTTCAAACATTCCCTTCAACTCCTGCATCCAAACCTTTCCCTAAAGCCCCTACTTGCAAACACATGCATACAGTACATGCAAAGTGCAGTGGCATCAGGATGGTGAAGCACATTTCACAAGCATGAAAATCTAACTTAAAAAAATCAAGCATTCTTAGGACTTTCAAACATCTGTATGAATTCTGTTCAACGCAACCAACAAAACCTGCTTGTTTGACATTTGATCTAATTTATTGTCTTGTAAACTGCTTTCTATGTGCATGTTAGCCCTTGCTCCTGTGGCTATCTTTGACCAGACGTCACTGTTACATGCACATGTTAGCTCTTCGTGTCCTCTAAGTCATTTCATCCTGTTTTTGCAAGGCACCTGTTGTAACATGTATCTACTTATGTAAAAATTTAAATTATAAATAAAACTGCAATTGAACCTATCCCACATATATTGTGTATTTTACTTAGACATGGAAGGTTGCTGCTCATTTTGCTGACTGTGAATTAAATATGCATTTAGCATTAGTTCTCATCATAAGCTAACCCTAGTTATTTTGATTTACACATTATTTTACATCTTACATTTTATGAAGAACATCTTCCTATGACAAAATGTGATTGAAGACACATGCTCTTAAAAAGAAAAAGTAGACCTTAATGTAGACAACAGAGAGCTATGAATTATGTTGGACTCATAAGTTTGTATGTACAGTCCCCTCTGAAACTACTGGAATGGCCAGTTCAACTTGGAATATCCTGAAAAAGAAAGAAACCATTGGTGTACTGAGCAACATACACTGAATGGTTCAGCCAAGGAAAACAACAACATCTGTTGACAGAAACATTGTGAGAACTTTGAAAACGCCCCAAAACGCAGTCAGTGACATCACCAACAACCTCCACAGAGCAGGCTTGAAGGCATCACAATCCAACATTTGAAGAAGACTTCACGAGCAGAAATATAGAGGCCATACCACAAGATGCAAACCACTCATCAGCAGTAAGAATCAGAAGTCCAGATTTAAATTTGCAAAGAAATACAGAGATGTACAAAAATTCTGGAACCAAGATTAACCGAGATTACCAAAGTGATGGAAAGGACAAAGTGTGTAGAAAGAAAGGATCTGCTCGTGATCTAAAACATACAAGCTCATCTCTGAAACATGGTGGAGGTAGTGTCATGGATTGGGCTTGCATGGCAGCTTCTGGAACAGGCTCACTAATCTTTATAGATGATGTAACTCATGATGGTAGCAGCAGAATGAATTGAGAAGTTTACAGGAACATTCTGTCTGCCAATTTACAGTGAAATACATCCAAATGAAACAGGAGGAACTTTATCATGCCTCAAGACAATGATCTGAAACACACTGCCAACTCAACAAAGGTCTTTATCGAGGGGAAAAAGTGGAAGGTAATAGACTGGCCAAGTCAGTCACCTGACCTTATTCAATTGAGCATGCAGTTGAACTCCTGAAGAGGAGACTGAATTGAGAAACTCCACGAAACAAACAACAACTGAAAGAGGTTGTGATAAAAGCCTGAAAAAACATCACAAAAGAAGAATGCTACAGTTTAGGGATGTCAGTGAGTTGCAGGCTTGATGCAGTGATTGCAAGCAAGGGATATACAACCAAATATAAAGTATTATTTACTTTAATTTACTTCAAGACTTATCTGTTCCTATTATTTTGCTCACCTTAAAATTGGGTGGTCTGATACCAAAGGTTCTATGTTTTATATTGTTTAACACATCTAAATGTACCAGGAAATAAAAGCTGAAATCTTTAACTCTCATCTCATATCAATTTTTTTTTTAATCTCAAACCCAAATGTCTTTGGTGTATAGTACAAACAACTGGCCTTGCCGTTCCACTAGTTTTGGAGGGGACTGTATGTGAATGTGTCAGAAAGGTATATATATATCTTTTCCACTGTTGACAGTGAAAAATTGGAACAAATCCAGATGACCTAGATAAAATCAGGACTGGATTTACCTGTATGTGATAAAACTGTCAATAATCAAACAATTAAACTGCTTCTTTGTAAAATAAATAAATAAATAAATACATACATACATACATAAAGTAGTATTGCTGGGCAATGCTTAAATGAGATTTAGTGTTGCCATGGCAATACAGGCAATACTGAGGACAGTGACCCTGCACAGGCTAGACTTTAACATTTATGCAGAATATATTAACTTTATTTTACAGTGCTGTATTACAAAGGTCTACATAGCATAGTAAGATCAACAGACCTATTGCCCACATTTTAATATTGCTTCATAAAACTTCATAAACCAGCAAATATTTCCTGCACAGAAAGTATGCAATTGCCAGTTTCATTTCAACTTTTTTTCCAAATTTTTTGATGCATTTGTAATTGTGTCAACATATTCTCTCTGTGTTTGAGTGGGTTTCCTATGGGTTCTCTGTTTTCCTACCACTGTCCGAAAAGCATGCAGGTATGTTAATTGGCTATGCTAAATTGCCCTCTTGTATGGGCCTCAGGGTTAATTGACAGGAATTGAGGACTTGCATAGATGTTTCCTGATCAGATTAATAAAACTGGGTAGAAATTCTTAGTTGCTGATTACCACAGGTGAAAATTAATGAAGAACATGTGCTCTTGTAACAGTACTTGACTATGGTAAAGGTAATATTTTAAGCATAATTAAACCACTACTTAATTTTTTTTTTTTAACTTTGCAATATGGACGCACAGTGGCTTAGTGGTTAGCATATTCATCTCACGCCGTCAGGGTTGGGGATTTGATTCCTGCTGAGGCCCTGTGTGTGTGGAGTTTGCATGTTCTTCCTGTGCTTTGGGTGTTTCCTCTGGGTAGTCTGTTTTTTCCCCCAGTCCAAAGGTAGGCTGATTGGCATGTCCAAAGTGTCCGTAGTGTATGAATGGGTGCATGAATGTGTTTGTGATTGTGTCCTGCGATGGAGTGGCAACCTGTCCAGGGTGTACCCTCCCTTGTGCCCCATGCTCCCTGGGACGGGCTCCAGGTTCCCCGTGACCCTGAAGGATAAGCCATATAGACGCAGGGTCGGTATGGATGGCACCATGACCAGGTCATGCGTAAACTAGCTGAGATCCTGGAGTCATGCAGACTGGAAGCAAACGAGGCCAGCCCTATAACATCACAGCAGTAGATACAGCTTGTCAGGCAATGGGGCTAGCCTCAGAGTAGCAGCATGAGGGAGTGGTCCCTCCTGTCTCTTGGAGGTGAGTGGAACATGAGTGCTGACCTCAATCATCAGTTCCCACAAGAGATCACCACAACCTCCTTGTGGCCAGATAACGTGCTCTGGTCTACCTCCACTGGGACGGTCATCATGGTTTAATTGACTGTTCTATGGGAAGAGGGAATGGAGGCTGTTTTCGAGAGAAAGAAGGAAAAGTAAACAGAGCTGTCATTTGGGTGTTCACTGCAGGGTGAAGGGCATTCATCTACATAGTTGGCTGCAGAGTCTACACTGGAACATCCACCCAGTGGTTCCTGAAGTCACTCGAGATCACCGGCACTGATAAGTTTACTGTGAACACTCTTCCCTCTCTGTTCCCTTGTGAACACTCTTTCCTCTTTGTTCCTGTATTAAGTCTTCCCAACCAGGAACAGACAGATAAAGCCCATAACCATTTGTGCATTCCTTTGTCTCCATGAATACCATTTAAGTGCAATTACATATCTTCCCGAATAACATTTGCTCATAGGTAGACGGTCTTACCACTGCTCCACCACTTCGAGATGCTCCAGGATCAAAGGAGCAAAACATCAGTAAAGGGTGGCTCCCGGCTGATGACCCTGCAGTCGCACACTGGCACCATCGGAGGTGAGTCAGGCAGCAATGTCCAGCAGGTGGACCCACCTGTGCTCACGCCTAGACCAGAATATAGCCTACTGCATTTCCGGATTAGTTCTGTCAGTTGTAGACATATAACAAAGTAATTTGTAATTACTCAAGTAGTTTTTCAACTTACTGCAGAATACAGAGTCTAGTAACTTTTTTTTTAGTTACAGCTGGAAGAAATGTCTAGATTAGTGCAGGAGAATGTACGGTATAGAAATATATAAAACAATTTAACAGCTTGGAGATATCTTGCCTCTTTTAAATTTCATGAGTAATACTTTATTTTGAACAATCCTAGACATAACTCAAAGCTGCGCATGGCATATTTGGAGAGGAAAGAGGCAGTAATGGAATGACTTGGGCAGTCATCCAACCTTAACCCATTTGAGCTGCACAGAGAGGAATTGGATCAAAAGTTTTGAGTGATGTGTCTAATCAGCTGCACAAACCTGTGAGAAGTTGTACAAAAGGCACCACATAGCATCTGAGAAAAGACTGGAAAAATCAACTTTGTATGAAGAAAGTGTGGGCAGCAGTTATAGGTGTTAAGGGAATTTTCTTTTGTTTGTTTTTTTAAAGAAAGTGTAATTTTATTTTGTAGTAGTAATTATTATAGTTATGTCTTTAGCTATTGCTACAAACAGGACCTACAACAGGGTCCAGTCCGTCTTCACAAAAAGCATGTTGGATGTGTGGATAATCGGCTTTTCATTTCTATGCTACTCTACATGTCACTGCTTTAATGGAGATTAAATGAGCATGAAATGCCTCAGATATGTTTTGAAGCCTGCAGTGTGTTTGTTCAGGATAGACTGGGATTCATAAACACACTCAGGCAGTGCCGGCTTGCTGCAGCAGGGTTTGGGCTCAGTAAAGCATGTCACAGCTATCAGGAGTGGAAAGAACTCTTGAAACAAAACCTGAGAGAGAGAGAGAGAGAGAGAGAGAGAGAGAGAGAGAGAAGAGAGCGAGATGAGAAGATGGTATGAGACAGGTTCAGAATAAATGTTAAGGATGTATACCTTCCTAGTTTCCAATCAGATTTATAACTAGCAATAATATATGTCTATGATAGAGTGTTTTTATTGTGTGTGTGTGTGTGTGTGTGTGTGTGTGTCTGTTTGCATGTGGGTGGGTAGTGAAACGAGGTGTGAATCAGAGACGAGGTGAGAACGCTGTAAAAGGATAAGCCTGCCTCGATTTGCCGCACAAACACAGTTGCTGACTTTATGGCAGAATGATGTGCTATAACCGACCTCTTGCTCTGCTCTTTAATACAAATGTGAGGAGCTCTTGACAGCCGCTGCATCACCTGCTTCTATTCTATTCCTTTCCTCACTTCTCACTATCACACTCCTCTTATCAAACATGTGCCACGCCGAACGTCACTTCTCTCCACAGCTTCATTTCCCAATCCAATTACCTCAATCAGGGCTTATTGTTTCTTTATGACATTACACCTCAGGTAGCTCTGCTTTCAAACCAAATTTATTCTCCTCATGTTTCACTGATTTCTACAGTCATGAAATAGAGATATATAGAGAGATACAGCTATAAATGTTTGTACTGTGTTTGAACACAGTGTATATTATTAGATGCACTCAGGGTGATGGACGGAGTAGAGAACAATATGTTCCTTATACAACAAAAAGCAGTTTAAAGGGCTTGGAAAAGTGCAGCTTCAATGAACATATGTGCTTTGCATTTTGTCTCAACACAAGTACACTAGAGTGAGTCATCAGTGCATTTGTCCCACTTTGCTGCTGGACACACACATTTGAAATCGCCTGAAATTAGTAGAGGCTACTTTTTACAAGTGGTTAATATGCATCAAGTGTGTTTGTGTGTGTGTGTGTGTGTGTGTGTGTGTGTGTGTTCACTGGAGACTACATGCCACATCGGAGAATTAAAATGAATAACAATTTCTCATTTCCTCAAACATGGATACTTAGTTAACATGCAAACATTTAACTTCTTCCAAGCGCAATTATATTTATATAATAATTTCTGTGAACTTACTGTGTAAATATCGGGGTGGACAATTTGAACACCATAGAGCAAAAAGAATACTGATTTAAGCTCTCTTAAGATTAAGTGGTACATAGCTGAACTGCAATGTCTTTTTTTTACACATCACTGGCTTCATTTAATACCGAAATCATATCAGGAATTGTGGTGTAATTGAGTTGTACTGTATGAGCTGCTGTCTGGTACTTTTCAAGTGTATACCATAATCAAAAGTGATTTGATGTCTTCTTTATTACTGTACCGGTAAAAGTTCCAAACATTCATTTTGCAAAAAAGTATACATTAATTATTCATTATTTAATTATTTAAAACTTGGAAGTGCTGGCAAATTGCTGTGGGATAAAAGAAATAAAACATGTTAGGACATGCTGTTATTGGAAAATGATAAATTACTGGCTGGTAATGACCCACCAATTTGTGTCATGTTTTATTCCATTGGTCAACTGCAAATACAAAGTTAATCTGACTGATTACCTTTATCTTATGATAGAACATTTCCATCCTGATGTGAGTGGTCTCCTAGAGTATAAGTTCAAAATTTGAAATCTGTTTTTGTAGTCTAAGCTAACGGTTTGGATTAACCTGTGCTTGGACCAGTCTTTTCTTGGTAAATATGCTTTTGTGCTTGCCTACTTCTGTCCTCTATTTGGCCCTCAGTCCACAGGTTCAGTCAATCAGGCTTCAGACAGATAGGATATGATGGCTCACTGGGAGTTTTATAAAATGGGCATCCTTCTTCAGTGTCATTTGAAGATTTCACTTCACAGCATGACTCAAAGTAGGCTACGCAGAGCTTTGACAGTTTAGCTAGGCAACCTGGATAGAAGGTTTCACAGAGGCAGGCTGATCAAAGAATTGTCACATATGTAATACTGTGTAAATATTCCATTTTGTTTATCAATTTAATAAGTTTGTGGCCAAAAAAATAAATAAATAATAATTTCCTGAGCTTGTCAGCCTGAGAATAAAATAAGATCTGCTTTTGGATTTTAATGTAATTCAGGCAGGGAAAGTTCTAGGGGGCTGCTGGTGGGCCAGTTCCCTCGTGTCAATAAGCTTGCCCCCCCAATTCGGAATCGTATTGCACCAAACAATTTTCTAAAACTTGATGCAATGTGCGGTGTGTCCTGTGGTGTCAGTGATGAAAAACGTAAGTTATTGTGCCATAACTTTTCAAACCCATAGTAGGTGTAGTATAAATTACTAAATGACCAACAGGGAAGCAAGACCACGTGATGAGACTGCACATGCTTGAGAGAGTGTTTCACGTCATTAACAGGGCTGGAAATAGGGGGGACATGGGGGAACTGAGTCCAGGGAGTGAATTTCATGAGGATGGCATTTCAGTTCAAAATGGCTATATTTTTTTGTGAATGGAAGAGGGGTTTCTATCCACACAAAAGCACACATAAATGCGAGTTCCACACATAAGCATAGTGGGACTATTCTGCACATGTTTGTGCGTTTACTTTTGTGATTGGCCATAATACCTAATACATAATTCAGGCTGCAGCCAATGGAAACACTTCTCTATCAGCATGTGTGTTCACAGGACCCATCAGACCACATCAGTTAAGTTAACGTAGTCTTAATGGGCCAAAAACAAACAGTTACTTTAACAGATGTGATAGTAGAAACTTTGATAAAGATAAAGCTGCATGCACATACCTGAAATTATCCAGGTTAAATCTATTTTGAATGTCCTTATTCATCTGAATTTATTTTCACTATCATAGCTTGCTAAGTATTATATCCACAGTTATGTTAGCCAGTGTTGGGTAAGTTACTCAAAAAAGTAATCCACTAGGCTACAGATTACTAATTACTACTGTAAAATTGTAATTTGATTACATTACTGATTAATGCATGTAAAAGTTACTTTTAAAACCTATCAAACCTAAAAAAAAAAAATACACTAGAAAGTGAAACTCATAGTTCTTTCAGTACTTTTAGCGCACGCCGATGTATGAATTTCTTTCAGAAAAAGTTGGATTTATCATAAAACTTGCCTCGGGTGTTGTCACTGTGTGTAGGACTACCAGACCGATAAAATATAAAACTTTTCTAACTAGACTAATCTAACTAAGCTATAATTATCTGTGTTTAGCTGGTACAGTGCCATACCATATCAGTGCCATATCTTTCATTAAACGTAAACTGTAACTGATATAGACATTTACACACCTTCTTTTCCTGCTCAGCATGAAAAAAGCATAGTGTTTCAGTTTCAACCCCTTTACTGGTTAAAAAAAAAAAAAATTTTACATTTATGGTATTTGGCAGACACCCTTATCCAGCATGACTTTCATTTATCACACTCATACATCTAAGCAGTTGAGGGTTAAGGGCTCAAGATCCCAACAGTAGCAGCTTGGCAGTGCTGGGGTTTGAACTCATGACCTTCTGAGCAGTAGCTCAACACCTTTATCACTAAGCTACCACCAGTGTTTGGCAGAATTGAGAGCTGTCAGCCAATAAGACACAAGTGTTTGCACATATTTTCTTGTAAACCCTGTCTGATTGGTCTCGCCTCCATTCACTGAAGATATTAAATTACAACACCGCCGTCTTCTTTGACTGACGTTCAGTTACGTAGTGACAAACTGCTCCGAGTGGAGAATTATTTGGGGCTAAAGTAAAAATCTTTGGGGCTACAAGCCCGAATGTCCAGGCCAGGTTACGCCCTTGGCAGCCACGCAAAACATGATTTATTTTAAAAATGCATTTTACTTAATATTGTTTTCTTAACAATAAATTTGTAAGGCAAGTAACGTAATTTTATTGACATTAGTAACTGTCATCAAATTATATAGATTTTAAATGTAATGTGTTACATTATTGCGTTATCAGAAAAAGTCATTAGAATACAGTAATGCATTAAACCCAACTCTGATTTTAGCCTACATGTGTATTAATTCTCTCCAAGCAAATATTCTTTTTAATGAACTGTTTGTTTTGTGTCACACATAATTTATAAATTTTGTTATTTATGAATTTTACTCAGCAAGAGAAGAAACGTCTTCTCACATTCAACTGCTTTGATTTCCAGCAAATTTCTTCACGTGTAAATATTTGTATTAACATAAAAATGAGAGATAAACTGAACAAGTTCCACAGACATTTGACAGAAATGGAATAATGAGTCCCTGAACAAAGGGAGGTCAATATTAAAAGTAACAGTCAGTATCTGGTGAAGCCTCCAGCTGCTATAAGTACTACAGTGCATCTCATCCTCATGGACTGCACCAGATTTGTCAGTTCATGCTGTGAGATGTTACTCCACTCTTCCACCAAGGCATTTACAAGTTCTGCATCACATCTGGGGGGGGACACATGGTTACATGTAATTTTCCACTGCAAGGACAATCAGCTGTCCTTCCTGTCTTCTGTAGCACTGTTTTAGGTGTCTTACTTTACAGACATTGGAGTTTATTTCTCTGGCCACATCTGCAGTCCTCATGCCTCCCTGCAGCAGGCCTATGGCATGTTCATGCAGGTAAGCAGGAACCCTAGACATCTTTCTTCTGGTGTTTTTCAGAGTCAGTAGAAAGTTCTCTTTAGTGTCCTAAGTTATTGTAATTATGACCTTAACTGCCTACTGCCTGTAAACTCTTAGTGTCTTAAGGACTGTTCCACAGGTGCATGTGCAATAATTGTTTATGGTTCATTGAACAAGCATGAAAAACATCGTTTAAACTCTTTCCAATAAAGATCTGTATACACTATATACACTATCGGCCATTTACACCACTGATTGTGAAAAATGACTGAAAAATGAATAATCCTAAAAATAGGTTAAGATAAATTAGGTTAAGTGGCCCCTGCCTGCCCCCTGCTACTATGGTCTAGAACCACTACTGAATTCAGGAGTAATGATTATACAATATTATTAGTAGTTCCTTTATTGTTTAGAAAGTTTATGTGCTGTATAAATGAACACTGTATTATTTTGGATTAAACCCACATAAAATAGTTTGGGATTATGCCAATAATTGATTTATCCAATATATTTGGACAGCGGTTTAGGGCACATGATGGACTGCTTTTTTCAGAGAAAACACACACACACACACACACACACACACGCACACACAATCAGACTACAATACTGAGCCTCGCACATATCCACACAAATGAGTGCTTGTGTAAGACACCCACCTCAGATTCCACACTTCAGTCTGAATACTGTCAGAAGAAACTGAAGACCATTTTCTATTCTGACCATGTCTGCTGCAGTAGACATTTTAACCACTGATCATAAGGCTAACCTAACTTTAATGTAATTAGAACTACTAGGTTTTACACTCTTTTCTGTGATCTTAATTGAACCCAGTCATTTCAAGTACAGCTAAAGCAATTCATTAAATTATTTTATTTACCAGACATTTTTAAGTAAACTGAATAGTTTGTTACTGTAACTTCTATTTTTAAACAGTGTGTCTGCATCATAAATCCTAGAAATTGCAGGAGAAATTCACTAAAATGTATGGATGATAGGAAGACATGCAAAAATGTAAGAAAAAGCAACCCAGCTTGTGGCCTAACCCAGTCCATTTCTAACAGTAATATACACCAATCAGCCATAACATTAAAACTACCGACAGGTGATGTGAATAACATTGATTATCTCATTACACTGGCACCCGCCAAGGGGTGGGATATATTAGGCAGCAAGTGAGCAGTCAGTTCTCAAAGTTGATGTTTTGGAAGCAAGAACAATAGGCAAGTGTTAGGATCTGAGTGACATTGACAGATGGCAATCTGTGTCAGAGCATCTCCAAAATGGCAGGTCTTGTTGGGTGTTCCCAGTATGTAGTAGTTAGTGCCTACCCAAATGTGGCCCAAGGAAGGACATCTGCTGAACTGGTGACAGGATCATGGGTGCCCAAGGCTCATTGATGCGCGTGGGGAGTACAGGCTAGACTGTCTGGTCTGATTCCACAGAAGAGTTACTGTATCACAAATAGCTGAAAACATTAATGCTGGCTATGATTTCTGCTGGGAAACCTTGGGTCCTGGCATTCATGTGGATGTTACTTTTACACGTACCACCTACCTAAACATTGTTGCAGACCAAGTACACCATTTCATGGCAACGGTATTCCCTAATGGCAGTGGCCTCTTTCAGCAGGATTTATGCACCCCGCCACACTGCAAAAATTGTTCTTAAATGGTTTGAGGAACCTGACAAAAAGTTCAAGGTGTTAACTTGGCCTCCAAATTCCCCAGATCCCAATCCAATCAAGCATCTGTGATGTGGATGTGCTGGGAAAACAAGTCAGGTCCATGGATGCACAACCTCACAACTTACAGGACTTAAAGAATCTGCTGTTAACATCTTAGTGCCAGATACCACAGCACACCTTCAAATGTCTTGTGGATTCCATGCCTTGACGGGTCAGAGCTGTTTTGGTGGCACAAGGGAGACCTACATAATATTAGGCAGGTGGAATTAATGTTATGGCTGATCAGTGTATAAACGTAGCAGAAATTTCTTCTGCTAACACAAACAAAGCATATAAGTAAGCAATTTCTTGAAAAGCTTGCATTTGTTCAAAGTTTTTTCTCAATTAACTAGATATCATGGATGTGTTGCTTAAGGTAATGTGCCTTTTCCCTTTATTCCAGTCTGAAACTCTTCCCTCTGCTTCCTGTGGCTGATAGCAGACTATTAGGAAGTATTCATTATTATGCTAAGTATTCCTTAAGCATGCCTACGCTTTAGCACTTTATTCCATTATCCAGTACGTCAAATTCATTTCCAATGCGATGCCCTGAGCACAGATATTTGTCGCAATTGCATGTGATTAAACCTCACAGCAGTTTCTCATCAATGTTATACAAGCAGGAGAGTCTCTGTTTTCACGTGTGTATATTTACAAGTATTACATGTGACCATGTCAGGTTTTCTGGAGTGGACTATGAATCAATTAACCAAATTAACCATGATGCAGATTAAGGGCTCATGTACTGCAGATTGTAATAGTAATCCATTTCTCATTTGTCACCATAAGAATAATAATGCCACAGTGTTCATGACTGTCACTTAATGTTACATAGATAAACTGAACAGACTGTCAGCTGTTGTAGCTTTGAAGAAAAATCCAATGCACTTGACTCATGACCCACAAAATTGCAGTACATCAACTTCACAAAACTATTAAGTGTGAGATATTTGGAAAGATTGCTCTCTTTCTCACTGCACTGCTTGTTTGTAAGATGTTCAGCTCAACACAATATATTTTAGTGAGAATGCTGTATTCAGCAGATCCCAAACTCCCACTGACCCCATCAGTGTTCTGCAACTGAATGTCTCGACTTTAAGAGTATGAAAAATACAGTGGAAGCTTAAATGAGAATTGTGCACTTAATAACTCCACACCTGTTGTAGCACAGTCTTGGCTGGCTGGATATTATCGTGACTGTAAAATGTTGCTGCAAAGGAATTCAGCTTTGCCCAGAAAAAAATTATGCAATTATGAGTCATGTTCAAGTTGGGATGTCTTGGGACATGCAAAAGATGTGCATGTTTTCTCACCCTTACATTTCTGTGATTCAGAAATTGTGCTATATACTGCTGCATTGCTAATAAACTATTGCATTTCTATATTAAGCACGTGCAGTACATGTGTAACAGAGAGGGAGATATGAGGCAGTACACTTCATCCGTGAATTATATTTGCCCTATGTACTGCATGTCTATACAGCATTGTACTTTGCAACACACACACCGTGGAGGGGAAGCTAATCCAATCACTGCGGCTAAATTTCTCATCTTCCGGCTCCTAGATGCATTTCTTCCTCTGAGCTACAAAACCTATCTCTGTTATTAATGCATAACACAAAACTGTGTGTGTGTGTGTGTGTGTGTGTGTGTGTGTGTGTGGTGTTTATGTTTTGGTATGCCCAACCAGTAGTTGTGTTAAACCTAGATTCCAGATGGTTAAAACACTGCATAATATAAGTCAGGAGAGGAAAAAAAATTTCAAGGTTCAATCCATTAACTCTGCAGAGAGAGAGAGAGAGAGAGAGAGAGAGAGAGAGAGAGAGAGAATATTCGAGTGGTCAAATGTTATTTTACTTAAAATATTTAGTATTTGAATGCATTTAAATATTAATCAGCCTATAATTTTATACTGCTACAGACAGAACAAACATTAGCAGTAGTGCTATACAATACAATGTGTTTATATCACATAAACCACACAAGATGAAAAGTGTGCTACAAAATTAGCTAGTAAGTAAGTTTTACAAGTAAGTAGTAAGTTTAACATATCCAGTAAGTTTAATGTAACTACTCTGGGTTTTGGACAGTGGGAGGAGACCGGAGAACCAGGTGCAATCCGACACAGAAATGGGGAGAATACGCAAAACACCACACAGACAGTAACCTGAGCTCAAGATCAAGCCAGGGACCATGGAGCTGTGAGGTGGCACATTGCACCAATGTGCCACCCCATACCAATTAAAGATTATTAAAATCACTGTAACACTAATTGTGCTCTCATTCCACTGTTACAACACAGGATATATGAAGAGATAATATATCATAAATGACTGCTCTTAATTGGTCAGTACAAAGCTCTGTTTTACAGTGCAAAGTACTGGGTGGTTATTCAGGTAAAACTATCGTAAGTATGAAAACAGTCACTAAAAAACACTAAAAATATCGGACAGCTTTACGCTATTAAAGAAGATATAACCATAAAAGAAAAAAAAAATACTGTGTAAACAGGAGACTCTGGCAGATTTAAATTTCATATGAGTATTTCATAACCAACTAAAAGATTAATATGTTTAGATTATATTAAGTGTCACTGTAAATGCTTGATATGGCCTGCATTTTCATAAATAGTTGTTATGTAGGAGAAACAGATAACATCTACCATAAAAATAATAGTATAATACATTGCCGAAAGTTTGTGAACACCTAACCATCACACCAATATGTGCTTGTTGAACATCCCATTCCAGATTTAGTCCCCCTTTATTGTTATAAGAACCTTCACTCTTTTTGGAAGGCTTCCATTAAATTTTGGAGCATGGCTTTGGGGATTTGCCACAAGAGCATTAGTGAGGGCCAGCACTGGTGTCGGGTGAGCTGGTTTGGGGTGCAGTTGGCATTCCAGTTCATCCCAAAGATGTTCAGTGGGGTTGAGGTCAAGCCTCTATACAGGCCACTCAAGTTCTTCCACTTCAACCTTGTCTTCATGGACTTTGCTTTTTTGCACAGGGAAATTGTCATGCTGGAACAGGATGGGCTCCTAGTTCCAGTGAAATTGTAATGCTACAGCATACGGTACAAAGGCATTCTACACAATTGTGTGCTTCCAACTTTGTGGCAACAGTTTGGGAGTAGGCCTACATATGGGTCTGATGGTCAGGTGTCCACAAACGTTTCGCCATATGGTGTATGAAAATGCAAAAGTATGCTGTTAATGATGACAAAGAAATGTTGTATTCGCTCTTATATTCCTACTTATCAACTTTCAGTTAATGTTTAATATATAACCATACTGAAGTGTTCTCAAATTTTTACTACATCATAAAAATAATTAGAAAAAAACCTTAATGTTAAACAGTTAAATGTGGAATGTGGTGGGAACATAAAAACTCAAATAGTACTGGAACAGTAAAAGTCAACCGTATTTTGCATGGAGGAATTAATTTAGCATGAGACAAACGCAAGATGTGGTCCTGCATAATGGAGAGATTGAGCTGGAGTGAGGATGACTCCCATTGCAGATCCACTTGCAGAAACAGTTCTGCATACATTAGTATCACTCTTACCTTCATGGTGAACAGCCGTGACGCACACTGCCAGCTGTTACAGGTAAATCTTTTCATTCTCATTGTGGTTGGACATAAAGAGTGTCACACCTGCAAGCACCATCTGCATTAAAGTGCTTAATCAGATTGGTTTGTACATACAGCAAAGCACTGAAGATATGAGTAGATGAGCACACAGCTGCTCTCAGTGCTCTAGAAGAGAGTACATCCAGGTCAGGTACAACATCTATCATGCCCCTGTCCACCGCTCTGAGACACTGGTTACACAGGACAATGCCATTTATGGCAAGTGTTTTAAAGCCTGTGTTTGCAGTGTTGATAGAATCTCTGATTTACAGTTGGAAAATAAAGTGACATTAGACTTATTAACCTAGGTAAGTGGACAGTGCAAGGTGAGTTGCAAAAAAAAAAATATATATATTTCTTTAAAAAGAAAAGTGAACAGCATTGCTAAGACCTCATCTCATCACTCTAAAAAATCTTCTTATCCCCACAGAATGAGACAAAGTTGACTTTCTGTAATTAAATGATTGTTTTACTGTGGACCTGATAGTGCTTTTTATTCTATTATTGTATTTCAGTTTTAACTGCACTGTCACATTCACACTGGGAACTCAAGGCTCTTTTTTTATTTTTATTATGGCTGTATTGGAACTGAGACTGTAAGTGTTATCAGATTGAGGCACTCAAAATTGCCATGAACCATACAAAAACAAATAAATAAATCAATGCTACAAAAGAACATCCATCATAAAGTGTGTGTGTGTGTGTGTGTGTGTGTGTGTGTGTGTGAGAGAGAGAGAGAGAGAGAGAGACAGAGAGACAGAGAGAGACCGAATGGATTTGGTCTGACTACAAGGTGATACCTAATTCTGAAAGTGGAAGGAGAGGCCAGAAAGTTTTTCTGTGGCTTGTTTTATTCAAGCTATGCAAAAGGATGGCTGTTCTTTTTTTTGGATGGCTACTCTTAAAAAATAATAATAATAATTGGAATTTCTTGGGGAGGCATGATGGCTTAGTGTTTAGCACATTTTCCTTGCACATTTTCCTGCAAAGGGCTGGCATAGTTCACAGTTTTTTAGCAAAACTACATCTCAAAAACCCTACAAAAGACCTGAAACTAGCTCCAAATATTTGAGAATCATGAAAAAAATATGTCTTTCTCACATATTTCTGATGTATGGACATGATCCATTCCATAATCCCTCTTTACCTTCTCTCAGTCTTTGCAATATCTCTTACAAGACTGTCAATAATTGTCTGTCCACTGCTCCTCCCCCGAGCATGGGGAAGCATAATTCCTGTACCAATAGACCTCTATATTTCCCATTTTTGACCACTAGGTGCAATAATAACTCTATAGATGCTAAGTGGGGCAGTAGTGAGCACACTGTCCTATGATTGTGCAATGTCCAGACATTCATATAGGTCAAACATCTATAAATCTGTCAAATAGAGACATTTAAAAAAGAAAAAAGAAAAAGATGAGTCACAAAAAAAGGTAATTAGTATTTCGTCTGAATTTACAATGTATGGAGTTGTGCAAGTGGATTCTGGACATTTTGAAGACCTCTCCTGGACTCTCAACAACACCTGCCTAGCCACAAAGGCCCAGCAGCGCCTCTACTTCCTACAGAGGCTGAAGAGAACCAAACTCCCCCTCCCATCCTCACCACCTTCTACAGAGGAACAATAGAGAGCATCCTGACCAGCTGTCTCACGGGAACTGTATAGCCTCTGACCATAAGACCCTACAGCATATTGGAAGAACAGCTAAAAAGATCATCAGAGTCTCTCTACCCACCACTGACACCTCACAGAAAAACCGCTGCATCCGCAAAGCCAGCAGTATTGTCCGCAATACTGCTGGCCTCTCTCACCCCTCTCATGGATTCTTCCCCTCTTGTCATCTGGCAGAAGGTACAGGAGCATCTGTGCCACCAGCATCAGACTCTGCAACAGTTTCTTCCCTGAGGCAGTTAGATTATTCAACACCCTGCTGCCTCCCAATGCTCACCTGGGCTAGTCGAACACCTAACCCAGTACGACTCAAAAACATTGCACACCAACATCTTACAAAGCGGCATCAGTCACTTTTATTATGGTACTCATTTTTGCTGCCAATATGGCTGCTATACTTATTGCTGCATCATTACAAAATGGTTTCCACTTTACAGACCATGTTCCATGTATTTACTGTCCTGTTTATCTATTGTTCTGTTTTGTCTATTTGTTGTCCTTCACTCGTCACACACTGTTGTGTAGCGCACTTTATGTAGTCTTGCATACTGGTCCTGGAGAAATGACATTTCATTCTGATGTATACTAAGTATATAGAGGAATCACAATAAAAACCACTTGACTTGACTTGTGAATGAGGGCTTTATGAAAATGAACATTTGCTGATATACAGTTAGGGTCATAAGTTTACATACACCTGGCAGAATCTGCAAAATTTTAATAATAATAATAATAATAATAATAATAATAATAATAATAATAACAATAATAATAAAAAGAGGGCTCAATAAAATGGCATTTTTCTAGTTGTGTATGAGTGCCTCAGTTGTCTTCAGTGTGAAAAGATTAATCTCAACATCATATAGCCACTGCTGGAAAGGGGTCAAATATGCAGAAGATGCTGGAAAAGCAAATAATGTGCAGGACCTGGAGGAAAATGGTGAGTTTAACTGCTCAGGACAAACAAGGGACTCAACACAACACAAAACATAAAAACAGTTGTTGATCATCCAGCTAACAACACACAGTATTAAGAATCAAGGGTATGTAAATGTTTGAACTGGTTCATTTGTGTAAATTCAGTTATTATTGTGTCTTGTTGACTATACAGGTGCATCTCAAAAAATTTTAATATCATGGAAAAGTTCATTTTTTCCATAATTTAATTCAAAAAGTGGAACTTTCATATACTCTAGATTCATTACACAAAATAAAATACTTCATGCCTTTTTTTGTTTTAATCTTGATGATCACTGCTTACAGCTCATGAAAATAAAAAAAATCCAGTATCTCAAAACATTAGAATAAAGTATTTATAATGCAGAAATGTCGACCTGAGAAGAGTTAATCAGCTAATTAACTCAAAACACCTGCAAAGCTTTCCTGAGCCTTTAATCCCTCAGTCTGATTCAGTACACACAACCACAATCATGGAAGATGAAAGTAAATTTTGCATTTCATTTGGAAATCTAGGTCCCAGAGTCTGGAGGAACAATGGAGATGACCAGAATCCAAATTGCTTGAAGTCCGGTGTGAAGTTTCCACAGTCAGTGATGAATTGGGGTGCCATGTCATCTGCTGGTGTTGGTCCACTGTTTTCTCAAGTCGAGAGTCAATGCAACGTCTACCAGGAGCTTTTAGAGCACTTCATGCTTCCATCTGCTGACGAGCTTTATGGAGATGCTGATTTCCTTTTCCAGCAGGACTCGGCACCTGCCCACAGTGCCAAAACTACTAGTAACTGGTTTGCTGACCATGGTATTACTGCGCTTGATTGGCCAGCCAACTCACCTGATCTGAACCCCATAGAGAATCTATGAGAGACACCAGAACCAACAATACAGATGAGCTGAAGGCCGCTATCAAAGCAACCTGGACTTCCATAACACCTCAGCAGTGCCACAGGCTGATTGCCTCCATGCCACGCTGCAGTAATTCGTGCAAAAGGAGTATGAAAACATCTATTATAACATCTATACCTGTGTAAACATCTGTGAAATAGCTTATTCAGGGCAGTACTAAATAAAAAACAAATTTTTATGATCCCTCTTATTTAAATAAATAAATAAATAAATATTACAGCAAGAGATTCAGAATGTAAACTTATGACCTCAACTGTAAATAGTGGGGTTCTACTCCACCTACCCTTACAATTATAGTACACATTTTTGAGAGAAACCTAGTTTCTTTGAATTATGTGCTCTTACCACACAGAAATATTTCAAAGCAGTGGAGGCTCAGTAGTTAATACAGTGGTTAGTGGTCAAATCTTGGATCACCAAACTGCCACTGCTGGATCCTTGTGAAAGACCCTAAACTGCTCAGTTGAAATCCTGTCTCAATGGTAAGTTGCTTCAGATAAAAGCAAACGTATAAAACTAAATGTATCGCTGTATGATATTTGTACTTTACAACGAGAATTTTTTTTTGTTTTGGGCTACAATATATAAATGGTTGTTTTGAAATTACTGCTGATCTATTAAGTGGCCAAAACACATTCTGATTAGTTTTTTTAACTGGGGGAATCTTGAGTTTGGCTCTAGATTGAGCATTGGTGTTTACTTGTTTATTTTCATGTCCCTTTGTGTGTGTATGGAGTGTGTGAGTGTGGAGGCCTACTGTGAGGTAGATTGCTTCTAAATGGCTTTTCTGAGTTTCCGATGCTTTTCAATTTTGCGCAGGTCACAGTCCTCTGCCTGAGAGACCATGTATGTTCCCAGGCTTGTGTGTGTGTGTGTGTGTTTACTGTAGAGACATAGTGAGTTTCTGTGTAGATGACATATAGACAGAGTTTACTTTCAGGCGTGCACACACACACACACACACACACACACACATAAATTGGCCTCTTTTTATTCTGTATATGTGTGTTAGCAAATTTCATAAGAGAGTATTTATTAACAGTGGGAGACCAATTTATTTTGTGTCTAAGAAACCTGCAGTTCAGGCAAGAATGTTTGTGTGTGTGTATGTGTGTGTGTGTGTGTGAGTGTGTGTGTGTGTGTGTGTGTGTGTGTGTGTGTGCGTGTGTGTATGAGTGTTATGACCGCAGAGTACCGTGTACAAGAGCAGTAATAGCCCTGGAATACACTCTGAAACAGCAACTGTGAATTTTAAAATGATTGAAACATGATGCAATTCCCTGAGCATTTGAAAAAACTTTCAGTCAAACTCACAAGTGCAATTCCCATGTAGCGGTAATTCAAGTGTGTAGTGGGGGTATTACAACAGAATACGATTAGCATTTCATACATTTGTAATGAAATACTGAGCCCTCACGCACTATCATCCAACCAGAACTATACATTAAACTGACTCGTTTTGCTCCCAGGTAAGCATCAACTTAAATCTAAATAATAGCATTAAATCATGTGCTTCTACTTTTCATGTCTAGAGCCTCAGAATGAAACTTTAAATAAAATGTTGACAACAAAACACCATTTGGTACACATTCCTATTATTATAATACATGCTGTTTGATTTCTTAATATGTGCTATGACAGCTGACAGGTGAAGTGCCTCAAACTGCACTCTTCAAGTTTTGCCAAAGTAGTTGAACTCAGGAAGTTCAACTACTGATCTTTGAAAGCTATGACAGAAAATATAATAAAGCAGAGGCTTTTCTGACAATGTGATACTTCGCAGACATTTCCATGCTCACTCAGTTCTCCTCTGGCATCAGGGTTATATCTGTCTGATGGAGAATAAAAGTTTTTAAAATGGCAAGCCTATGTATTGAGTCTGAACCATTCTAATACATTAGTGTAATACTTTACATCATACTTTACATTTATTGACATCTGCTTTTTTCAGGTGTTTTAAAATAATTTTGCTTATATACATATATATGTATATATACTTTATATATATATATATATATATATATATATATATATATATATATATATATATATATATATATATATAAAGAGCTGCAACAACTAATCACTAAAATCGATAATAATCGATTATGAAAATCGTTGTCAACGAATCTCATTATTGATTAGTTGGTCTGCGCGGTACATTTACTCATTATGTTACGTCTGTTTTGAAAACACACATTGGAGAATAAATACCAAATGACGTACTATACACTTACACTATGCACTACACTACCGTCTAGTGCAACCGGGGGTCCCCTAGTGGTCAGTGGTGTAATTGCAGGGGGTCTGTAGGAAAGTTTTAAAAATGTTTCATATATATATATATATATATATATATATATATATATATATATATATATATATATATATATATATAATTGTTAATTGGATCAAAACATATTCAAATGAGATGTTTTAAAATCAACCAATTTGGTTATTTGCGTGCATCCACAAATATCACAATCGTTCAATGATGGATTTTATTTTAAATTTATTTACAAATGAAATGATAATTTGCAAAAACCTATGAGTGGTAGAGAACTTGAAGTGTTGCACTGATGGATAAAATAAACAAAAGATCATTCAGAGAGTCAAATTAAACATCGCACCAACAATAAAATGTAAAAAATAAAATCTTGAAATGTTTTGATTCAACTTTAAATGTCCAATGTTAATATTATTAATGTTAAATATTAATAAAATAAAGCAACATATATAGAAATTGTTAAATATTTAGCCTATAATTGTTGTGGCGTGAGGGAGTCCTTGTGGATTGTTCGAAATATGCTAGGGGTCCAGAGCTCACAAAAGGTTGAGAACCACTGGTCTAGTGTATGAATTTTAGAAAGGTAATATCATCTCAAATGGAACACGTTAGTTTTTTTACTAACTGGAAGTACAAGTCGCTTCCTAATCAGTGGCGCATGACATCATACACACGTAATGTGACACCGCTAGCTTTAGCAGATACCCAGAATCACCGACAATGACTTTCTTCAGTTTACTGTTTATGTCAACGTTACCTTTTATTCCCAAAATGACCTCAGTCACAATCAGACATCAGACAGCGGCATAATCATCAAGTGACTGAGGAAGAAAGTGTGCAACCTCCAAGACCTCTAAGGCAGGGGAGCATTTTATATTAAACACCGCGGAGAAGGTAAAACTTTATAAAGCGGAGTTTGTGGAGCAGGGAAGCACGACAGTGATGCACGAGCACAAACGTTTATATCCAAAATGCTCCACAAAATGTAAGAGGTTGGAGAAACTAGTGCAAGTTACTTAAGAGGTTAGGTTATTTAAGTTTATTGTCATTATATGCTGTATTTGCGCGCTTGCAGTGTAACTTCTATCGTTTATTATAATGGAAGTGATCTATTAGTAACAAGGCCGCATTGCCCCTCACTCGCAGTGGGAGCGCAAGTAAGATCTGTAATGTCTAATTATAACACTATGATCAAAAGTAAAACAATATGTCTAAAAGCAGTGAGTAACAGAAACAATAAGGTGCAGTGAAAGGGAGTTTTTATTATTTATTTAGGACTTAATTCAGTCCTTGGTTTAATTCAGTGGTTTTTGTGCATCCATAAAATGCAATGCACATATACATAACATATATTTATATATATAATTTTACAAAAATGATTTTAAAACACTGTGTGTGTGTGTGTATATATATATATATATATATATATATATATATATATATATATATATATATATATATATATATATACACACACAGTATCTCACAAAAGTGAGTACACCCCTCACATTTTTGTAAATATTTGATTATATCGTTTCATGTGACAACACTGAAGAAATGACATTTTGCTACAATGTAAAGTAGTGAGTGTACAGCTTGTATAACAGTGTAAATTTGCTGTCCCTTCAAAATAACTCAACACACAGCCATTAATGTCTAAACCACTGGCAACAAAAGTGAGTATACCCCTAAGTGAAAATGTCCAAATTAGGCTCAATTAGCCATTTTCCCTCCCCGGTGTCACGTGACTTGTTAGTGTTACAAGGTCTCAGGTGTGAATGGGGAGCAGGTGTGTTAAATTTGGTGTCATTGCTCTCACACTCCCTCATACTAGTCACTGGAAGTTCAACATGGCACCTCATGTCAAAGAACTCTCTGAGGATCTGAAAAAAATTACTGTTGCTCTACATAAAGATGGCCTAGGCTATAAGAAGATTGCCGAGACCCTGACACTGAGCTGCAGCATGGTAGCCAAGACCATACAGCGGTTTAACAGGACAGGTTCCACTCAGAACAGGCCTCGCCATGGTCGACCAAAGAAGTTGAGTGCACGTGTTCAGCATCATATCCAGAGGATGTCTTTGGGAAATAGACGTAAGAGTGCTGCCCACATTGCTGCAGAGGTTGAAGGGGTGGGGGGTCAGCCTGTCAGTGCTCAGACCATATGCCGCACACTGTATCAAATTGGTCTGCATGGCTGTTGTCCCAGAAGGAAGCCTCTTCTAAAGATGATGCACAAGAAAGCCCGCAAACAGTTTGCTGAAGACAAGCAGACTAAGGACATGGATTACTGGAACCATGTCCTGTGGTCTGCTGAGACCAAGATAAACTTATTTGGTTCAGATGGTGTCAAGCGTGTGTGGAAGCACCCAGGTGAGGAGTACAAAGACAAGTGTGTCTTGCCTACAGTCAAGCATGGTGGTGGGAGTGTCATGGTCTGGCACTGCATGAGTGCTGCCGGCACTGGGGAGCTACAGTTCATTGAGGGAACCATGGATGCCAACATGTACTGTGACATACTGAAGCAGAGCATGATCAGTATGCAGTATTCCAGCATGATAACGACCCCAAACACACCTCCAAGATGACCACTGCCTTGCTAAAGAAGCTGAGGGTGAAGGTAATGGACTGGCCAAGCATGTCTCCAGACTTAAACCCTATTGAGCATCTGTGGGGCATCCTCAAACAGAAGGTGGAGGAGCACAAGGTCTCTAACATCCACCAGCTCCGTGATGTCATCATGGAGGAGTGGAAGAGGACTCCAGTGGCAACCTGTGAAGCTCTGGTGAACTCCATGCCCAAGAGGGTTAAGGCAGTGCTTGAAAATAATGGTGGCCACACAAAATATTGATGCTTTGGGCCCAATTTGGACATTTTCACTTAGGGGTGTACTCACTTTTGTTGCCAGTGGCTTAGACATTAATGGCTGTGTGTTGAGTTATTTTAAGGGGACAGCAAATTTACACTGTTACACAAGCTGCACACTCACTACTTTACATTGTAGCAAAGTGTCATTTCTTCAGTGTTGTCACATGAAAAGATATAATCAAATATGTACAAAAATGTGAGGGGTGTACTCACTTTTGTGAGATGCTGTATGTATATATATATATATTGCAGTACATGGGACAAAAACCTTATTATATGATGTTCCTGATGTGCTGGGAGTTACCCTGCCAATCCTGTTTTAGTCATTTTAGTGCTGTCTCGGGGATGTTGGGTCAAAATTAGCAGGCAATCAGGAAGAGAGAGTGTAAACACAGATTGGGTAATAACAATACACACATCAGAAGTGACCACATGCTCACACACACACACACACACACACACTCACTGTCCACTTTATTAGTAATTCATGCAGTTATCTAATCAGCCAACCATTTGGCAGCAGAACAGTGCATAAAATCACGCAGATACAGGTCAAGAGCTTCAGTTAATGTTCACATCAAACATCAGAATGGGGAAAAAATGTGATCTCTGTGACTTTATTCATGGCGTGGATGTTGGTGCCAGATTGGCTGGTTTGAGTACTTCAGAAACTGCTGATCTCCTGGGATTTTCACACACAACAGTCTCTAGAATTTACACAGAATGGTGCAAAAAAACTAAATACATCAAGTGAGTGACAGTTCTGTAGGTAGAATCTGAGGCTCTCACTCACCCAAACAGGACAGAGATTCATCAGGCTGATCTCATCTGATCTGCTCTCATTTATTGATAACTCACTTAGTTTTAAAGCATGAGGTGGCACAAAAAAGCTTTTCTAAATTGTAAGGCTTTCATGAAAATCTATTTTTGCTCATCAAGGAAATATTCTTTGGGAGTTATGCTTTCTGTATTGAAACCATGCCTGTATGAATACTAAAAGGTCCACGTGACTTTCACATGTACTGAATTTAGAATGAAATTGATATTATTGATATTATTAATAATAGCTGTGATCTTCAAATTTGTTTAAATCTGAATGGTGGAAGACTTTTTGTACACTGATTTTAATCTAGGCATCATTTGAGTACTAAAGCTATCAGGATACTGTGAGGAATTAGCCTGGGGAAGGGCGGCGTACAGACCCACAGGAGGCCGAAGAACGTTCACAAACGGTGGTTTATTGGTGCAAGGGTGAAGTGAGTGGGTTGTGAGGGGATGAGTGCGGGGCTTGTGGAGGTGTGACTGCCGGTGTAGCCTACTCGTGGCGGAGGCGGGATTCCCGAGACGGGGGCGAGGGTTTTCCCGGGCCGGCGTCCTCCGTAGGTGGGACTCTCACCACCCGGCGATCTCGTCCGCGCTTGCACCTTTTGTGGAGAGAGAGAGAGAGAGAGAGAGAGAGATTAGCGTGGGGCGTGAGGTTACCGTCGTGCTCGGTGATTGCGAGTCGCTATGTCGCTGGAAAACACGCACGGAGTCCGTCTTGTCGCTATGGTATTCTCTTCTCCCGTACGGCCGGAAGCGCGCCCTTTTATCCTCCTCCGCCGTCGCCTGAGTGGTGGAATTTCTCCGTTGGGTCCGCCAATCGCTGGCCGGTGTCGTGTCAGTCCCGCCCCGCCGCGGCGGTCCTTCCGGCTGGCGGAATGTTCGGCACGAAGCTGCCCACGTCGTGCCGGTGCGGCAGTTGGAGAAGGAGCGATTTCCTTCTTGTGTGCGCCGGCTCTCTGCCCGTCGCGACAGTACCCCCCCCAGCTCCGAGCCTACTGCCGCTCGGTGGTGGGCCCAGAGGGTGTCTTGTCGTGAGAGCCCATCCGCGTTACCATGCTGGGCCCCCGCCCGGTGCTTAACCTGAAAGGAGAAGTCTTGTAAGGCGAGGAACCAGCGGGTTACCCGGGCGTTGGTGTCCTTCGCCTTGGCCATCCACTGCAGGGGGGCGTGGTCCGTTATGAGGACGAAGTGCCTGCCTGCCAGGTAGTATCTCAGCTCCTCGATGGCCCATTTGATCGCCAGTGCCTCCCGATCGACCGCCGCATACTTCCTCTCGGCCGGGGACAGCTTCCGGCTGATGTAGAGGACCGGGTGTTCTTCCCCGTCGAAGGTCTGGGAGAGGATGGCGCCCAGCCCGGTCTTGGATGCATCAGTATGTACGGTGAACGGGAGGTCAAAGTCCGGGTTGCGGAGTACCGGCGCGCTGGTGAGGGCCCCTTTTAGGGCCTGGAAGGCCCTTTCTGCGTCGGCTGTCCACCTGACCTGGTCTGGCTGGCCCTTCTTTGTAAGGTCTGAGAGGGGAGAGGCTACAGCAGAAAAATTAGGCACGAACCTGCGGTAGTAGCCCGCCAATCCCAAGAAGACACGTACCTGCTTTTTCGATGTCGGACGCGGGTAGCCCTTCACAGCCTCGATCTTCTTTAGTTGGGGCTTCAGCATTCCCCGTCCGATGCGGTATCCCAGGTACTGGGCTTCCGTCAACCCTAGGTGGCACTTCTTTGGGTTGGCGGTCAGGCCGGCCCCCCGGAGTGCTTTCAGGACCTCCCTGAGGTGGAACAGGTGGTCGGCCCAGGTGGAGGAGTGGATGACCACGTCGTCCAGGTAGGCCGCCGCAAACTGCCGGTGGGGCCGCAGGAGGATGTCCATTAGCCGCTGGAACGTGGCGGGCGCCCCGTGCAGCCCAAAGGGGAGAACCCGATACTGCCAGTGGCCGGTGGCCGTGCTAAAGGCCGTCTTGGGCCTTGCCTCCGGTGCGAGCGCCACTTGCCAGTAGCCTTTGGTGAGGTTCAGGGTCGATATGAATCGGGCTCTCCCCAGCCTCTCGACCAGGTCGTCCACTCTGGGGAGGGGGTAGCTGTCGAACTCTGACACCTGGTTCAGCCTCCGGAAGTCGTTGCATAGCCTCATGCTCCCATCCGGCTTCGGCATGACGACGATGGGGCTGGACCAGGGGCTGCTGGACTCCTCGATGACGTGGTCCCGCAGCATGCGACTGACTTCCTCCTCGATGGCCTGGCGCCAGGCCTCGGGGACACGGTAGGGCCTTTGTCTCACCACTACACCGGGAGGAGTCTTGATTTCATGCTGGACCAGCTGGGTCATCTCCGGGGTAGCCGAAAACACATCTGCGAACTGGTCGATCAGCTCGGTAAGCTCCTGTCTTTGGGCGGGGGTGAGGTCCTCCCCTAAGCCGACCAAGGTACCCTTGCCCCGGTCCGAGTCCTGAGCTGCAAACGCCGACACCACCGGGGCTGGTTCCATCCACTTTTTCAGCAGGTTTACATGGTATAGCTTCTCGTCTGTCCGCTTACCGGGCTGCTGCAGGCGGTAGTTCACCGGGCCCCGGCGCTCGAGGACGGTATATGGACCTTGCCACCGGGCGAGGAACTTGCAGGCGCTGCTGGGCACTAACAGGAGGAGCCGGTCCCCCGGCTGGAATTCCCGGGGCTGTGCGGGGCGGTTGTATACCTTCTTCTGCTCCTCTTGCGCCGCGTGCATGTGCTCCCGGACGATGGGGCCCACCCTGTCAATCCTTGCTTGCATGTCCTGCACGTACTCGACGACGGAAGGGGGATGGTTGCTCCTCCCAGGCTTCGCGGGCCACGTCCAACAATCCCCGCGGGCGCCGCCCAAACAGGAGCTCGAAGGGCGTGAAGCCCGTGGACGCCTGGGGGCACTCCCGAACAGCGAAAAGTATGTAGGGGAGGAGGAGGTCCCAGTTCCTCCCCTCCTCGTCCACCACCCGGCGCAGCATCCGCTTGAGGGTCTGATTGAACCTCTCGACCAGCCCGTCGGTTTGGGGGTGGTAGACCGACGTCTGGAGGTGCTTCACCTGCAACAGACGACACAAATCCGCCATTAGCTTCGAGACAAAAGGCGTACCTTGGTCGGTCAGAACGTCCTTGGGGATCCCCACTCGACTGAAGAGGAGTACCAGCTCCCTGGCGATGTTTTGTGAGGTGGCCTTGGGGAGCGGCACCGCCTCGGGGTACCGCGTGGCGTAGTCGACGAGGACCAGGATGTATTCATGGCCCCGGGCAGACTTGGGTAGGGGCCCCACGAGATCCATGCCCACTCGCTCAAACGGGACGCCGATAATGGGCAGGGGGATCAGGCGCGCCGGTGGGGGCCTCCGCAGGGCCGTGTGCTGGCACTGCGGGCACTGTTGGCAAAAGGCCCGGACCTCCGCGTCCATCCCAGGCGACACGAAGCGGTCCTGCAGCTTCTCCAGGGTATTTCGGGCCCCCAGGTGGCCGCCGAGTGGATGGGTGTGGGCTAGGTGCAATAAGACGGCCGTCTTGGGTCGGGGCACCACCAGTAGGTCCACCTGCTCCCCGCGGCGGCAGGCCCATTGGTAGAGGAGCCCCCCTCGGACGAGGAAGTACGATGTGGGGAGCCTCAGGTCTGGACTCTGGTCGACCCCCTCTATCACCCGTACCTGAGCCCAGCAGTGCTTCAGCCGGTCGTCCTCCTTCTGGTCCCGGCCGAACTTCCCCTCTCGGTTCACCTGGGGAAAGACAGACGACAGAGGGTTAGTAGTTTGGGGGGTCTTACCTTCTGTGGTGGCCTCTCCGTTGTCCTGGGCCAGGTAGGCCGGCCGGGCCGGGGTCCCCTTTGTACGTCGCCGCAATCTCCGGGGCTCGGCTCTCGGTACCACCAGGAATCCTGGCCAGTCTCGTCCCAGGAGGAGGGGCACGGGGAGTTCGGGGATGATTCTGACCTGGAGGGGCCAGGTGCCGGCTTCGCCCCGGATCTGGACCTCGGCTGAGGGGACTTCCCGGGTGTCCCCATGGACGCAGGTCACGGTGAGCGTCCCCCTTGGGTGGCGCTCCTCAGGCAGGATGGAGGGCCGGGCGAGGGTCACCGTGCTCCCGGTGTCCAGCAGGGCGGTTACCGGTCTCCCTTCGACCCACACTGTCAAGGAGGGCGCCTCCAGCGGTTGCTGCTGATGGAGGGCGCAGCCTGCCAGCCATGGTTTTGTAAGCAGCCGGGCGGCTTCCCTCTCCGGCTCTGTAGGCATGGGCTCGTCTCGGGGGTGTTCACAAGTGGGCGCCCTCTGGGGGTTCCTCCAGGTGCGGGGCCGGGTCTGGCGGTCGGACCGGGGGCCCGGGGCACCGAGGGGCCGATCGAGGTGCTGCTGCTCCCCGGGGTCGAGCTCCAGGGTGGCCAAGGTTCACTCCAGGACAGTTAGGAGTTCCTGGGGCATAGTTGGGGCGTGTGCCCCCACGGCCTGTCTCTCTGCCCGGGGTAGCGCCCTCAGGAAACGGTCGACCGCCACCTCCGAGGCGGTATGCCGATCCGGCCGGAGCCATCGTTTGGTGGTCCGGATGAGGGCGTTCATCTGGCAACGTGGTCGGGCCCCTGGTCGATAAACCCAGCGATGGAATTCAGTAGCAGCCTGGCCAGGGGTTCGGCCACACCATGCCAGGACTCCCTCCTTCATCGCCAGGTAGTCCGCAGCCTCCTCCGGCTCGAGGGCATAGTAGGCTGTTCGGGCCTCTCCCGTGAGCAGTGGACCAAGGGCGCGTGGCCAGTCGTCACGGTCCCACCCCTCCCGGCGGGCGATACTCTCGAAGGCTTCGAAGTACGCCTCGAGGTCCTCTTCGGGGCCGAGGGGGGGTAGTAGGCGGCGGGTCTCGCTGCTTGCGTCGGGGAGAGGCAGGGAGGCGGCGGGGGTCTCAGTCCTCATGGCGATCAGTGTCTGTGTGGCAACCTGAAGGCTCTCGGCGAGCTGCTGCGTCACAGTGTGCTGCTGGAGGCTTGTCTCCAGCAGGTGTCGCAGGGTGTGGTCCATTTTGTGGGGGGGAGGGGAGTGGGGGGGGTTTCTCTCTCTCTCGTTTTTTTTTTTTTTGGTTTTTTGTGGTAGGCGAGTCTGTACTATGCCCGCATCCTCCACCAGTGTGAGGAATTAGCCCGGGGAAGGGCGGCGTACAGACCCACAGGAGGCCGAAGAACGTTCACAAACGGTGGTTTATTGGTGCAAGGGTGAAGTGAGTGGGTTGTGAGGGGATGAGTGCAGGGATTGTGGAGGCGTGACTGCCGGTGTAGCCTACTCGTGGCGGAGGCGGGATTCCCGAGACGGGGGCGAGGGTTTTCCCGGGCCGACGTCCTCCGTAGGTGGGACTCTCACCACCCGGCGATCTCGTCCGCGCTTGCACCTTTTGTGGAGAGAGAGAGAGAGAGAGAGAGAGAGAGAGAGAGAGAGATTAGCGTGGGGCGTGAGGTTACCGTTGTGCTCGGTGATTGCGAGTCGCTATGTCGCTGGAAAACACGCACGGAGTCCGTCTTGTCGCTACGGTATTCTCTTCTCCCGTACGGCCGGAAGCGCGCCCTTTTATCCTCCTCCGCCGTCGCCTGAGTGGTGGAATTTCTCCGTTGGGTCCGCCAATCGCTGGCCGGTGTCGCGTCAGTCCCGCCCCGCCGCGGCGGTCCTTCCGGCTGGCGGAATGTTCGGCACAAATCTGCCCACATCGTGCCGGTGCGGCAGTTGGAGAAGGAGCGATTTCCTTCTTGTGTGCGCCGGCTCTCTGCCCGTCGCGACAATACCCAAATGTCATCTAATAAATATGCATTACAGCACCTTCACAATATATTGTGAAATATGTATTATATAACATATTACTATAATCAGACCCAATCTTTTCTGCTTACACTCTGTTCTGATTAAACTATGAAAGGTTATTATTGTGCTGTCTGAGAGTCGCAGTGGACAATTAAGATAAAAACGAGAGAAGCTGTGTCTCTGTGGTCAAAGTACTTTGTTGGTACACTGTTTGTTTATGGAGATTGGGTGTGTTTTGAAATGATTAAGCAAGCGCTACATAGCAATTAGGCTATGATTCAATATTATTACATTGTCAAAAGTGCAAACAGTGGAAAACTTGTTGCAGGCAAAAATGCTTCATTTTGCAGCGGCTTTTTTTCAAAACTTCCGATGCAACTTTTTTTTTTTTTTTTTTCCAGAAAACTACTTGAATTGGCCAAATTGCAATTGCACTAAATAGTTTTGCATGGTCTTTCCCATGGATGTTTGTTGGTAAATGAGACCTTTTAGCTGTACGACGCACGTAAATCAAAGAGGGGTTTGGCTGATTGCACATTGTGATGATGTCACATAACGCGCTTTGGCCCAAATCTGTGGAAAATCTGCTGTAATTTTGAAAAATTGCAAGCTCCTCCGAATATTGCGGAGTTTGCCTGATTTTCCATTAATCTCTGCGATCACAAAATCACAAAATCCTGGAGGGACTGATAAGTGAACAGTACCATGTAGGACAGTCAGAGGGATAATCAGTTCCATTTTCTGACTGGAATCATACTTGGTAAAGGTTCAGGAATTCCAAATACTATCTTGTAACAACACACACACACACACACACACACACACACACACACACAGAGAGAGAGAGAGAGAGAGAGAGAGATATTCCTAGTTAAAAGGATTAAATCTTTAATTTAGACACATACTACATTGTGGGAGTAAACTCTATAACAAAAAAGTATTTTTGTTTTTAATACATGACCAGCTACAAGAGACAAGAGCTTGCCCTATGCTGGGCACTCTTGACATTCCTAACCTTGATACACACACACACACACACACACACACACACACACACACACACACACACAGATCAGCAAGTTAATCCCCAAACCCCAGCCTGTGAAAGATTAAAACTTCTCTGCTGATGTAGGATGATGCGTGAATATCCTGTAAAAACTACCAGTAAAAAAATACCACCAAACCCACTGCAGCATGTTGATGCAAGATTGCCAGAGAGATAATTATACCCTGCTCTTTATTATTAGATCTGCTATAATGTCTGTATAACACTTCAGAAGTAGAGATGAGTCAAAGTGCAGGGCCTCTGTCAGAGAAACCAATTTATTCCACAGTGTGTGATAAACATGAACATTTTTTAGATATATATCCAGGGTAGATGTTAATAGCACACAAGCATTCCTCTTTACAAAGATACATTCTCACTGATTTTCTGACTTGTCACCTTCAGAAATAATGATGCGCCATGTGGCCTACCTTTAAAGAGCAAATATTAACTTCTGAGGTGTCTTCATACTTGCTCCTTGTTCCCAGGATCTCTGTGCAGATACAATGATAATGTTTTTGCCTTGTATTTTATTTTACTTTTTTAACACTGGTGATGCTCAGTGATTCAAGTGCTAATTATGGTTCATACTTGCCTTACACCAAAACTGAAAAACACAAGGAAATAGTGCAGGCTACAAAAAGCACTTGGGGCAAATTAGGCAGTGCCCTTTAAGAACAGCATGAACATGAAATCCTAAGGTCAAAACATGTTTACCTTTTTTCGATTTTTTTTTTTTGTTGTTCTCCAGAAGGACATGAATATATTAGACAGGTTAGGCTGACAAACAGGTAAGAGCGTATAATTTGACAAACCTTCTGCTTAAACTGGCAGTTGCTTGTGCTATTTTATGGTTATAGTCACTAAAACAATAAAAAAAGTTTGCAAATTATCTAATAAAGACTTCAAGGTTGTAGCATGTAGCTGTTAATTAGAATGAGGTTGTTATCAAAACATTGCGACTGTAGCGAAGGCAATTTCAGTTCACTTAAAAACCCTTCTCGTTCTGCAATTCAAGTGATCTTATTTCTCAGACTTCAGTGCATCGTAGATGCTACTGCATGTATTTCTTTGCTCCAGTGCTCGCAACTATCTTTTTAACAGCACAGTTTCTATTTAATGTCAACACATTTGTTGTTTACTAGGCACAAGGAGAACTCCACAAACAATTAATGATGCCATATTGCAATTTTGCAATTGTTAACACAGGTTAAAGACCTGCTAAAAAGGATTAGGTGCATACACTTGAACCCTGGTTTCTCTCTCTCTCTCTTTCTCTTTCTCGCTCTGTGTGTGTAGCTTAATGGAAAAGGTTTGTCAGGCTTTGCAGCAGTGATCTCGGGTGAAGTCATATCTTGTATCCAAGGGAAATGAGTGAGAGCACTCAGGCAGTCAAGTGTTCATCGTCATGGCATCCGCGCCATTCTCTAGCCATTCAGAGCTTAATTAGCCGGTGTGTTCCGCAGTGCAGGAACATGTCACTGAATGACGTCTGGAGCTAGGAACACACACACGCTCGCACACAATCTGACCTGCGGGAAGTGTTCTACACGGAAGTTAAACAGGAAAAAAAGAAGGGAGATGAGGACACAGACTATCTTCTCCCAAAGCTATTATCCTCAGCCCAGTGTCTCTCAGTCAGTGATGCACATGGTGAGGTTTTAGTGTCTTATAGCCACACTATGTATCACTGAATATCGCTTCTATCAGAAATTGGGCTTGTGATGAATTTTCTTCTTGTCCTGTAATACCAGCAGGGCAAGGAGGTAATCTATCAAAGGCCAATCCATGTGCGCTGGGCTGCAGTCCTCACTCAGCGTCATCTCCCTGCCTTATACACACTATGATTTGTACCTCCGAACAACACACTGTCTGCAGGGAGAAAGAGAGAGAGCGAGAAAGAGAGGGGGCAGAGGAGGAGAGGAATTAGGCAGATTAAAGAGGATGTAAGGAATGACCACAGGGTTCAGGAATGTTTGGGCTAATAGGAGGACATGACTTTAAATAGATGTAAGCTTAAATGGCCTTAAGAGGTAGTGCTAAAGCTTTCCCACCTGTTGGCACTCAGATCATGGTTATTACTGCAAGAGTGTCTGCAGGAGGCACACATCTGCATTTCAGTCCTGAAGAAAATCCAACAGCAAGAGGAGAAAACTGGAAAATTATTTATATCATTAAATTTGAGTTCAGCTGCAGGAGTGCATGTCTGTGTCCTCTAAAGTATAGACAAAACTATGGTGGACTGTAAGTGTAAAACAAACCAATAACACGACAATTCAGAAAAACAACAGCAAAACTGAAAACACAACAGCAACACCAAAACCAAATACACAACAGCCAATTCAGAAACACATCAGCATTAAGAAAAGGTAGGTTGTTATTAAACATCACATGCTCACTGCTGCCTGGACATGGCATATGACATTCACAAGGGAAAAGAATTGCACTTATTCAGTCTAGCCTAGCAAAATGGTTTAATGCAAAAGTTATGTTATTATAGTGAGGGGTAAATCTTTCTTTGGAATAACTAGGCTTCCTTTAGGTGAGTTTTCAATGTTTGTATACTCATATTAATGCTGTGCAAAGTTGACAGCATATCTAACATAACATCATATTTTCTAGCATCCATTTTCTGGCTTTGAAAAAGTAAGCACAAATAAAAACATCTGTAAAGGCTCATATTATCATATATATAATTTAGGCTCCAACACTCTGTTTTCAGCAGTCTCTCAGACTGGTGTGCACTGTACATCAGCAATGAACATGTGATTCTCAACATGGACCTACATTTTCTGTTTGAAGTTAATGTTCATCCATCCGTCCATCCATTTTCTGTACTGCTTATCCTTACTGGGTCACGTGGAACCTGGAGCCTATCCCAGGGGGCATGGGGCACAAGACTGGGGACACCCTGGATGGGATGCCAATCCATTGCAGGGCACAATCACACACACATTCACACACACTGTTGGACATGCCAATCAGCCTACATTGCATGTCTTTGGACTGGGGGAAGAAACTGGAGTACCTGGAGAAAACCCCCGAAGCAAGAAGCAAACCCTCAACCCTGGAAGTGTGAGGCAAACGCACTAATCATTAAGACACCATGCCCCCCTAGTTAATGTTCATGTGTTTCTGAATTTCTTGTTGTGTTTTTATATTGCTGTTGTGTTTCCAAATTTGCTGTTGTATTGTCTTTTTCTGATTTGCTGGGTCTTTGGTTTGCTAATATGTTTTGCACTTAAGGACCACCGTACAAAACCCTCTGATCATGCTGGGGACCTAGTTTTTTTCCTGCAGAAAAAGCCACTACATCAAATATGTTCTATTATTTATGACTTAACATATACAGTGTTGCATGCATGTCTCTGTGTGTTTTTATTGGTTTTCTCAGGAATATTGATGAAAAAAAAAAAACAATGGTTAAGTGGTATATACTTAAAATTTTATCTGCATGCGGAATGACATGGTTACACACAATCTCACACTCACTAGTTAATGAATGAATGATAAAACAGAGAATCTAGTGCTCACTTTTAGCAAAGGCATGCTTTTCACACGCGCACGCGCACACACACACACAGGCTCTTTGGTTCAGTGGCTCCGTTATTTTCAGTATTTGGTCAGACTCTGGGTACTGCTGATTTTTCAACACATTCCCATGGCAACCAATGACTCGTATGTCATTAATCAACCTGCTGGACCAAAAATTTTATTTTACATGGTTCTGTTGAGGTGTTTGTATGTGCGTGCATGTGTGTGTGTTGGGGGGTGGGTGGGGGGAGGTCTTCATTTGTGATCTACTGTGCTACGCATATGGACAATAAACAAGACTGACACTGAACAGATCAAAAACGAAAACCTGGCGGGAAGCAGGGTTGGTTCCTATTTCTAGACAGAGACTGCATAGTGTACTTTGTGCTGCATCACAGCAGAAGATGATTGCATAAGTACAGGGTTTCATTCTATAATACCCCTGCAGCTTTTGCACACTTACTTCAGGGAGCTGAATAGTGGAAGTCATAGGCTTTTCTAAAGGCACTTGGATCTGAAGATCATATGACAATTGTTCCAAAGACGTTTTCTAATAATTAACTTAGAAAATCAGTCATCTGAATATGGCTTATGGATCAGTTAGCTCCTGTTTACATTTATATTGTATTATAACAGAGTAAAAATATTAAAAAGAAGAAAAACTAGACTAAGAAGAAATAGACAGTAATGTGAGTATGTGTTCTGTGCTGGAATGTCCGAGCACAGCCTGAATGGTTAATCTCCTGACATTCATTACGAAAGATGATTTTCAATTATTCAGATTCTCTAGACATCACTTCAAATTTATACCTGTATCACCAACCACTTATGCAACATATTTTCCATGTGCTTAAACAAGTCAATACAGCTCCCAAAAGATATCTAATGTCTTCAATTTGTAACCTTCACCTGCTGAACAGTAAATGTGTTAACTAATGCAGTAATGAATATTCCATTATTTTATTTTGCAGAAATTAATTTATATTCTTCATGAGCCAGTATAGGGTGTGTGTGTGTGTGTGTGTGTGTGTGTGTGTGTGTGTGTGTTTGTGTGTGTGGCTGTTAGCAAAGATAGTATGTCAGAAGTGAATTGTTGCAAATAAACAGTTGCTTTCACCGTCACATTCACACCATAAATATCTTCACTGAAGGCACTATCAATCACTTCAAATAGTGCACGGAGAGGAAAACAATCTTTCGCCCTCCCTCCCTCTATTTCTCTCTGTGTACACTGCAGAGAAGGAAACTATCCTCAGATACAAACGTTGGAGAGGAAACTAAACCTGTACCCACACAGATTTCACTGTCATGTTGAGAGAAACTGTGAAAGTTGGAAGTGGCACTACCAGATGTAATGTAGATGCAGCCACAGTAATATACAACTTCACTTTGGGTTTAGTTATATATGGATATGAGTACAGTATTTGAAATGTAATTGAAAATGTATTTTGAAATGAAATGTAATTTTAAAAGCATCTAACTTAATAAATTAGTCTCTTTTGACATTAGAAAAAGTTTCCCATGTCATACAATCAATTTTTTTTAGCATATTGAGAAATTGACAAAAATATTGGAATAGAACGTATACCAACTGATTCCTGCCAATTCCAAACCCTTTCCTTGCTGTTATGGAAAAATAATCCATATATATGTATATATTGTTTATGCATATATCCATCCATCCATCCATCCATCCATCTTCTACCGCTTACTCCTTTTCAGGGTCATGGGGAACCTGGAGCCTATCCCAGGGAGCATCGGGCACAAGGCGGGGTACACCCTGGACAGGGTGCCAGTCCATCACAGGGCACAATCACATACACACTCACACACCCATTCATACACTACGGACACTTTGGACATGCCAATCAGCCTTGTTTATGCATATATCTCATACTAAATTGTTTCAGAAACTAAAACAAAATCTAAGATAAAACAAAGGCAACCTGAGTAAACACAAAATACAGTTTTTAAATAATAATGTTATTGAAGCAAAAATGTTATCCAATACCAACTGGGACTGTGTGAAAATGTATTTGGCCCCGTAGTTACTAATTCCCCAAATCTATGAAACTGCATTCATAATGGGTTCAGCTGGACTAGGTGCAACCAGACCTTATTACTACAAACCCTGTTCAATCAAATCAACACTTAAATAGAACTTTTTCAACAGCATGAAGTTGATTAAAAGGTCTTACCCAGTAACACACTATGTCAAAATTTAAAGAAATTCCAGCAATGATGAGAAAGAAGGTGACTGAAATACATCAGTCTGGGAAGGGTTACAAAGCTATTTCAAAGGCTCTGGGACTCCAAAGGACCACAGTGAGAGCTATCATCTCCAAATGGAAAAACTCGGCACAGCAGTGAACCTTCCCAGAAGTGGCCGACCTTCCAAAATTCCTCCAAGAGCACAACAACTACTCATCCAAGAAGTCACAAAGAGCCAAGGACAACATCAAAGGAACTACAGGCCTCTCTTGCATCAATAAAGTTCACTGTTCATGACTGCACTGTCAGAAAGACACTGGGCAAAAATGGCATCCATGGAAGAGTGGCGAGGTGAAAACCACTGCTCACTCAGAATAACATTAAGACTTGTCTGAATTTTGCGAAAACACACCTTGATGATCCTCAAACCTTTTGGGAGAATGTTCTGTGGACTGATGAGTCAAAAGTGGAACTGTTTGGAAGACAGGGGTCCCGTTACATCTGGCATAAACCAAACACAGAATTCCACAAAAAGAACATCATACCTACAGTCAAGCATGGTGGTGGAAGTGTGATGGTGAGGGGATGCTTTGCTGCTTCAGGGACTGGGTGACTTGCAATAATTGAGGGAAACATGAATTCTGCTCTCTACCAGAAAATCCTAAAGGAGAATATCCGGTCTTCAGTCCGTTAGTTGAAACTCAAGCGCAACTGGATTATGCAACAAGACAATGACCCAAAGCACAGGAGTAAGTTATAGTCCTAGAAGTAACTGAAAGACTGATTACCAGTTATCAGAAGTATTTAGTTGCAGTTATTGCTGCTAAAGGTGACACAAGCAGATTTTAAGTTTAAGGGGGCAAAGTTTTTCACATTGGTGCATTGGTACTTTTTCACACCACTGTATACACACACACACACACACACACACAAACAAACAGACAGACTGTGTATATAAACTGTTATGCCCTGCCTGGTTTCCCTGCTATTCTTGAATGAAGAATTCTTCTGTGGAACTTCAGATGGGACTAATGTAATATGTGGCATGTGGAATTTCTTCTGTATCTCCTCTGGACTTTTTATTTCAGTGTTTCTTTTTTATATCCCTTGTGCTAATAAAATATTTTAGAACTGTACACCTGAGTTTATTTCCACATTTAACAGTCTGATGGAGGGATTTAATTTGAAAATCTCTTTAAAATATTTTAAAGTCTCAAAAGTTCACATAATTTAAAAGTAAACCATCTGTGTCTAATTTTAAAGGCAAAAAAACAAAAAACAAAAACAAAAAAAACCAAGAACACACAACCATGAAACCTTTAAAATGTAGCATGAAAATGTATAATTTGACTCCATTAAACCACAGATTAAACCATCCCTTGTGTGTCCATAGACTGTCTCTGGTTCAATTCTACATTTCACAACTAGCATATGTTTCAGCAGGCTCATAGCTACATAATCTGAGGCTCCACGTTGAGAGTGTGCTGTCTCTGGAGTTCAGAGTGTTATTTCAGCCTTAGGATAATGCACCAGATTTACTAATCAAGATCGTTCAATCGTTCAAAGCTGTTACTCCCATGTGTGTCAGATTACGTCTGTAGAGGATATTAGTGCCAGGTGTTTGAGATTGTCCTTGGGAAATTCAACAAAAGGTTTAAAAATTCGGCTTGAAAATCCCCTTCAAGTCAAGTCAAGTCAGGTGGGTTTTCAGTGACATTCCACTATATAGCTGGTATAGCTGGAAAGAAATAACATTTCTCCATGACCATAGAGCAACACGTAACAGTACATTCCTGTTTGGTTTATTACTTTGCATTTTGCTGTATAGTAATGCAGAGGGAATGGTATCTTACTCAACACCGTTTTGAATTCAGTTTTGAATTCACCGTTTGAATTCAAAACTGCATCTGTTTTAAAATTATAAGCATCTAAAAGTAATATAAATAAAATAAATAGTTGAAACTTTGCTCATACAACCATATGTTGTTCCTGAGCAACCTCCTCTACTGTTATTATAGTAATTAGGCAGCATATAGCTGAATGCATATAGATTTTTTAAATACAGCAAAAAAGAACTGAGTACAAACAGATTAGATTTAAAATACACATAATTATAATCCTAACAACCCTGGCGCACATTAAAAGCTGCTTTATCTGTTCCGCATGAACAATCAGAGAAGAAATAACAAAATAAATAAACATCATAAGCCAAAGGAAAAATAAGTAACTGCTACAGTGAGGGAAAGAAGTATTTGATCCCCTGCTGATTTTGTATGTTTGCCCACTGACAAAGAAATGATCAGTCTATAATTTTAATGGTAGGTTTATTTGAACAGTGAGAGACAGAATAACAACAAGAAAATCCAGAAAAACGCATGTCAAAAATGTTATAAATTGATTTGCATTTTAATGAGGGAAATAAGTATTTGTCCCCCTCTCAATCAGAAAGATTTCTGGCTCCCAGGTGTCTTTTATACAGGTAACGAGCTGAGATTAGGAGCACACTCTTAAAGGGAGTGCTCCTAATCTCAGCTTGTTACCTGTATAAAAGACACCTGTCCACAGAAGCAATCAATCAATCAGATTCCAAACTCTCCACCATGGCCAAGACCAAAGAGCTCTCCAAGGATGTCAGGGACAAGATTGTAGACCTACACAAGTCTGGAATGGGCTACAAGACCATTGCCAAGCAGCTTGGTGAGAAGGTGACAACAGTTGGTGCGATTATTCGCCAATGGAAGAAACACAAAAGAACTGTCAATCTCCCTCGGCCTGGGGCTCCATGCAAGATCTCACCTCGTGGAATTGCAATGATCATGAGAACAGTGAGGAATCAGCCCAGAACTACACGGGAGGATCTTGTCAATGATCTCAAGGCAGCTGGGACCATAGTCACCAAGAAAACAATTGGTAACACACTACGCCGTGAAGGACTGAAATCCTGCAGCGCCCGCAAGGTCCCCCTGCTCAAGAAAGCACATATACATGCCTGTCTGAAGTTTGCCAATGAACATCTGAATGATTCAGAGGACAACTGGGTGAAAGTGTTGTGGTCAGATGAGACCAAAATGGAGCTCTTTGGCATCAACTCAACTGGCCGTGTTTGGAGGAGGAGGAATGCTGCCTATGACCCCAAGAACACCATCCCCACCGTTAAACATGGAGGTGGAAACATTATGCTTTGGGGGTGTTTTTCTGCTAAGGGGACAGGACAACTTCACCGCATCAAAGGGACGATGGACGGGGCCATGTACCGTCAAATCTTGGGTGAGAACCTCTTTCCCTCAGCCAGGGCATTGAAAATGGGTCGTGGATGGGTATTCCAGCATGACAATGACCCAAAACACACGGCCAAGGCAACAAAGGAGGGGCTCAAGAAGAAGCACATTAAGGTCCTGGAGTGGCCTAGCCGGTCTCCAGACCTTAATCCCATAGAAAATCTGTGGAGGGAGCTGAAGGTTCGAGTTGCCAAACGTCAGCCTCGAAACCTTAATGACTTGGAGAAGATCTGCAAAGAGGAGTGGGACAAAATCCCTCCAGAGATGTGTGCAAACCAGGTGGCCAACTATAAGAAACGTCTGACCTCTGTGATTGCCAACAAGGGTTTTGCCACCAAGTACTAAGTCATGTTTTGCAGAGGGGTCAAATACATATTTCCCTCATTAAAATGCAAATCAATTTATAACATTTTTGACATGCGTTTTTCTGGATTTTTTTGTTTGTCTCTCACTGTTCAAATAAATCTACCATTAAAATTATAGACTGATCATTTCTTTGTCAGTGGGAAAATGTACAAAATCAGCAGGGGATCAAATACTTTTTTCCCTCACTGTAAATGGCGCATAGACTGAGATACAAGTGTTAGATAAAGAAAGAAAAACAAATGAGAAGGTGAGTGAGAACTGGTTGGAGGAGATATAGCCTAACTCACAGGCTGGGGGTTTATTAAGCCAAATATTTGCACATGTGTAAAAATTGACCTTTAAACATAATTATTTTAAAGAGACAGCATTACATTCAAATGATTTGTAAGTAATAACGTAACATCTCACCTGGTAGAATGGTGTATGATTAAGTAATATTATATGAGAAAGAGTGCTGTTGTACTGAATGTCGGCACAGCTGTGATTACCTGTGGCCTTGTGTCTATGGCCGAATCACAGCCATGCTGATATTTAGTGCAGCACCATGACTGCTAGTGTGATCTTGCTTTTATACAACAGTTCTATAAACAAGAATATAATATTGAGTAACTGACATTCCAACACAATAAAGTCAAATATTTATTTTTGTGCCATGCACAAAAATAGTTCCCAAAGAAGCCACAGCTGGATAGACATTGCATGCTGCCATGCAGCACACAGGCTGACTGCACTAAGTGTAGTAATGGTTTCACTGTAACGAACTATTTCTAGAATTAGAATTTTATGTAGGGATTAAGTGGAGTAATACAAACAGTGAAATGGACCAGTGCTATAACAATGTGTTATACTAAAAATCAGCACAATTAGTGGACCAGAACTAACTGTTTTATACAATAATACAACTGTTGTATTATACCACAGCAGTGTTAAATACTGAAATCTTACTGATCAGAAGGTGTTAATCAATTTTCTGTAGCAGCAAGGTCTTGCAGTAGCACCAGCTGCAAGGTAAATAGGCAGTGGTGCCAGATACCACAGCACACCATCAGAGGTCTTGTGGAGTCCATGTCGCGATGAGTCAGAGCTGTTTTGGTGGCACAAATGCTGAACACTGAAGCCATATTAACAGTCAAGTATTGACCACTGATTAAGAAAGGCTGCTGCTGACAAATTTCTGTATTGATATGCAGTACTGATACAGTATATCCTTCACAAAGTGTATTAACAGAAAACACACATTATGAAAGAGAAATCAAAATGAAAAGCTTGAATACAGAGACTATTTTACAAATCTGTAAAGATATTACAATGCTCTTTAAGCTAATGTTGTGGTTAATTAGAGAACTCTGACCTGTATGAAGTAGATTAAAATAGTTTTTTTTTTTTTATTTAACCAATGTGGTTAACTAATATAATGATAATGCACAAGCTCCTTTTTTTGTTATTGATACACATTTGCAGTTGTGACTTTATATAAACTGAAAATCATTTTCAGGCAAACAAACCCTTCAGCATACTGTGCATCACAAAAAAATGTACTTGACTTGATCAGAGAACTTGAGCACATGGTGCCTCTGTCTTGCGTTCTTTTAAAGGCCAGGATGTGGGTAGGTTGTATTTCATTAAATCCTTCAAATAAAGAGATATACACTCAATACAGCTGTGCAGGCTTTATGGCATCTTTTGAAATTTTAGCCATTGTATGAAGTCGACAAGTACTCATTACATGTAAAATCCCATTTGCACTTAGCATTGTGAAGAATCTGTTCATGCCAGTATAGTGCCCTGTTATTTAGTATATTACTTTGTGTTCCAGATAATGGCATTTTTTCTTTACTAATTTGAGACAATTCTTTGTTGTATATACTAAATAAAGATCAGAATCAAAATAACTCGAATCCTCTTTGTTGGCGAAGGCAAAATACAGCTTCTGTCTGACAGATTGAGAAACATTTGCTCCATAAAGCTTATAATTTTCAAAATTCTGTCAAAATGTAGCAAATATTACCAGAGAGAGAGAGAGAGAGAGAGAGAGAGAGAGAGAGAATTCTGATTATGGTGTCTGCAAAGATGCATTGGTTAACTAATAACACACACCTACACCCACACAACACACACACACACACACACACACACACACACACAGCACATCCATCAGGCTACCATGCCTGACAACAAGGCACTCAATTAAGTCTCATCTTATTTTAAAAAGAGGACAATGACAGAACATTCCTCTTCTCCGCTTTTATTTTCTCTCAGCACCAATCTCTCTCCACAAATGTCCTCTTTTCAGCTTCATTCTTTTCTCCCATCTCTATAATCAGATGCACAAACAAATGTATGTTTTTTTATTCTTTGGAGGAAAACGGTCTGATTGATGAGAAATTACTGTTATAATCAAGGTTATTTATGCTTCCTCTCACCAGCTCTACTTTCTCTCTCTCTCTCTCTCTCTCTCTCTCTCTCTCTCTCTCTCTCTCTCATCCTATTTCTCACATACAAACCCCACATCCACATCCTCAGGCTATTTGCTTTTGTTTGCATATGAAGTAGAATAAAATGAAAACCACAGAACAATAGAACATTGTCTCTTCTATACAATTCATCAGTAGATCTGGCTTCCAACCATCCATTATTTGCTTATTATTTTGTCTTGTGCTGATAGTTCACATTTAAAACATGTTTGTGAAATGTATTTTTTAATTGAAAAAAAATAATTAATAAATAACTTGGTTGGATTGTAATTACACTGTCCATACCATTGCAAAAGCATGTGTCAATATCTCCAAAAATTTTCTCTATAATTACTACCAATTTATTTCCTCAGGCCGCACGTTTACTGTTGAAACATCATGACATCACAATAATTTGGAAATCTACAAAATTGTCAGAGTTAATATAGGTTCCCTTTTAAAGGGAACTCAACGTTGTGTGAGCTTTACACTGTGGAAAGTGCCCTTGCACGTGACCGGTATCTGAAGCTTGTGTAACATCATGCCTATTTATAGACCTATCATGATCAGGTATCGTGGCAATTAAGTGTGTTGTATGATATAAAAATGGCACCTGTGAACTGCGTCGTCAGCCTTATTATCTTTAGTGAGGCTGCATGTCAGTCGTTTGTGTAACGCTCGCAAAAAGACTCTTCATTTCCTCTCTATCTTTTCCAAAAAAAGAAATAAAAATCTCTTTACTTTTCTGTCCCTTTAAAAAAAGAGAGAGAGAAAAGTGTGAGTGAGAGAGAATTCAGGAAGGGTGTCACGCCTTGCTCCCGTTTCAACATGGTGTGGGGGCGGACACACTTTCTGTGTGAAGTGTCTAGGGTGGAGCACGCCAGGGAAGCTCTCGAGAGGTCATTGTGAACGGCTTACAATTAGGCAGCTTTGCTCGCGGCTTGCTCTCTTCTTGGTCGAAGGCAGTCGGGTTTCCACCCAAAGGGAGCCGAGACAGCCAGCCGGCTCAGGTCCTGGGGATCTCGTATGGATCTGGAAGAGGAGCCAGAGACGAGTGCTGCTCTATCTCTTGCTCTGTCTTCCGGGTCAGACTTTCAGCCGGATGTTGGAGCTTGCGTTGCGACTTTTCCTTCCGCAATGGAAAGCCAAAAAAAAATTTCCTCTCTGACGCCAAGGAGCCAGAAGGGTGTGCCAAAAATGGAGAGCAGCTCTCAAGCATATAAAGAGCTGCTTGAAGTGATTTACTAAGGCTGGATGAGCTTTTTTTCTCCCCAGTGAAAATAAATCTCCCTCACACAGCAGAAAACTCTGCTTTTTTCCATAAGTGCATGCCAAATATCACACTAATGGGGAATGGTAAATGGTAAATGGTCTGCGCTTATTTAGTGCTTTTATCCAAAGCGCTTTACACTGTGTCTCATGCATGAGCTGTATTTATAACTCTGCGATGTCTGATTATTAGGCTATCGTGGGGAATGAACAGCACTGCTATTTATCTATGACAAAGGTGGAATAGGTGCTTGCGAGCTACCTCTCTCCATCGGCAGGTAATTTAGGGGGGCTGGTTTTGCCATCCAAGCAATGTAAGGCCACCTCGGCGCTGGTGGGCAAGGCCTATGCGGCAATGGGTCTTGCTTGTGGGTAACTGCATACGATGGCAGTGTTGCAGGCCTACCGAGCAGACCTGCTGAGTGAGCTCGACATACGGCGGCATTCAGCCAGCCAGTGCTAGTGCGAGGGAGGCACAGTTGTAGCCTGTTAATAGTCCTGATCTAAGAATTATCATGCAGAATGTCAAGCAGACAAAGAAGGACCGGTCCTGAGGGGCCGCGGAGTTAGATATCAGGGGACATGTACTACTGTAGGGCCTCCCCTAGCCAAGGCTGTCCCAAGTTTTCAATGTTCTCTGGTCAGCAAGCTGTCACAGAACAATGAAAATCTGATGCTTTCCCTCCAATAGAATGTGGAAAAGTTAACATCACTAAAAGACCATCTGGCAGCATGCAAACTACTGCCAAATATGTCTCTCTGGGTTCTGGGTTACTGAGTCCAGTTCAGATCTTGACCCACCCGGGTCAGAGGTGTGCTCACCAAAGTAGTGAGCACAGAGCAGAGCCCAACATAAACACAGGAAATAGGATCCCTCTTGGACAAAGGGGCCATAGAACATGCACCCCGTTCCCTGAGGGAGGGAGGTTTTTACAGCTGTTATTTCCTGGTCTGCAAAAAAGAGGGGAGTATGCGGCCAATTGTAAATCTGAGTCATCTGAACTGTACTCTTCAGACATACAGGTTGAAGATGCTGATGCTCAAACTTATCATTCCACGGAGGACTGGGTTGTGACGATAGAGCTAAAAGACACATATTTCAACATAGAAATATTGCCCTGTCACAGAAAGTTCCTGAGGTTCACGTTTGGAGGCAAAGCATACCAATAGTGGGTTCTTCCCATCAGGCTAGCTTTATCCCCTTGCACCTTCACAAAGTGCATGGACACCATTCTGCCTCCCTTGCAACTTCAGGGCATCAGTGTACTAAACTACCTGGACAACTGGTTAATTCCAGCACAATCCAGGAAACTGGCGATTCAACATTGAGATGTTGTTCTCAGCCACATGAAGAGCTTGGGGCTCAGTTTGAACCTGAGTATGCTTTCTCCAGTCTAGAGGACAACTTTTCTAGGGGTTATATGGGATTCTATTACGATAAGGGTGTTTCTGCTGAGGACCAAACCTCTGAGATTAATCAGTGTCACGCGGCGATGCCTACATGCTCTGAGAACTTGGAGGTGTTCCCAGTTTCTAACCTTGGGTAACACTCTAAGGGCATCTCCTTATTGTAAGACCGTAATGACAGACGCCTCCTTCATGGGCATGGGTGCAGCCTTAGATGGCTCTCCAGTTTGCAGTCTTTGGAGTGGCCCTCATCTGGAGTGGCATATAAATCACCTAAGAATGCTGGCCGTATTTCTAGCACTGAAATTCTTTCTTCCTCAATTAATAGGTCACCATGTGTTACAGTGGTGATCAACCACCAGGGAGACTTATCTTCACACCCCCCTGTTCAGGCAAGTGAAACAAATTCTTCTCTGGGCAGAAGGAATGTTCGTGTCAGTGAGGGCAATGTACATTCCGAGTAACCGGAATGTGGGGGAAGACATCCTGTCGAGGCAGGGGCTGAGGCCCGGGGGTTGGAGGCTCCATCCTCAAGTGGTGGAGTCTGTATGGCAGAGGTTCGGCCAAGTGGAAGTGGATGTGTTCGCCTCCAAGGAGACAACACACTGACCTCTGGGGTTCACCTTCACTCCTCCCACACCAGTGGGGCTGGACTCCATGGTGCACACGTGGCCGAGGCCACATCTGCATGCTTTTCCCCCGATCGCACCAAAGTTCTAAGGTTAGGGTTAGGGTTAGGGTTATGCCACCATAACTAACTCACAAATGTTGCCAGTAAATTACTGTAAAATTCAAACAGATTTTTTTTTTTTTACAGTGCATGAGACAATAACTATTGTGTGCACCAAAGCATTTCCATGACATTAAGTCCCCTAAACTCCTCAAACTCCTCCGCACAATATTTCTAGAAATGCTATGTAGATTAATTCTGACACTAATGGAACTTTAACAGTTTTGCCTAGACCAATAACCAAAGCCTACGGTGATAAAAAAATTTCAGTGGATTGTTTCCATTTGACAGCTCAGAATTTGCCTTAATCTGTTTGTAGATGTTACAATACCTTGGCGGAGACAAGTGCGGACGAACAATCCAGAAGGCGTGGGACAGACGAAAGATGAAGCACAGACGGAAACTTTGTCAGGCAACAGGGCAAACAGGTAATCCGAGGCTTAGACAGAATCGAAGTCAATAAACAGGCGAATATCGAGATCAGGTTAGCGGATATGATCACTAAGGCATGGTACACGACAGAGATGAGGCTGCTGAGCGTTTACTTCATGAGATGCTGAAGTTAACGAGGCCTTTTATAACTTATGATGCCGCACAGGTGTTCGTACTCAATATTCCGGCGAACTTGAGCGCGGGCATGGCCGGGAAATGTAGTGCTTGTCTGCCATGTTTGTAGGCAGCACTGCAAGGTGAGTACTGCGGCCGCGTGTTTGTCATGGCGTAACAGAGCCCCCCCAAAAGGGCTCACTCCGGGAGCCGAATCCCTCCGAGGCCTCCCTCTCCTCCGGGGTCCCGGTCTATCTGGATGAGCCGCATGGAAGTCTCTGCGCAGATTCGTGTCCAGAATGTCCTAGGCTGGGATCCAGCATTGCTCCTCTGGGCCATACCCCTCCCAGTCTACCAGATATTTGAGCTTTCCTCTCCTACGTCTGGAGTTCAGGAGGTCGCGGACGTGGTAGGCTGGGCAGCCTTCAATCTCTAGTGGTTCTGGTGTGTGGTCCCCCGGCACCGACGTGGCCAAGGGGCCCGGTATCACTGGTTTGAGGAGCGACATGTGGAACGATGGGGCGATGCAACTGTGCTTTGGTATGTCCAAGCGGTATGTAACCTCATTAATTTGCTTCAGAACTTGGAAGAGGTCAATATACTTAGGCTGGAGCTTCTTGCCCGGGAGGGGTGACTTTAAATCTCTGGTGGAAAGACACACTCTATCCTCTGGTTGATAATTGGGGTGATCCCGCCGGCACCGGTCTGTCTTTTGCTTGGCGGTGCACGAGGCCTGCACTAGTTGTTGATGGGCGCGTTCCCAGACCTGTTCACTCCGGCGGAATCACTCATCTACCGCTGGTGAGTCAGTGGGGGAGGCGTTCCAGGGGAATAATGGTGGCTGGTAGCCCAAGACACACTGAAATGGGGTTAACTGGGTGGCTGAATGCCGTAGCAAATTCTGTGCATATTCCACCCATGGCAGGAAGTGGCTCCAGTCCCCTGGATTGGTGGAGCAGAAGGTTCGGAGGAACTGTATGACCTCTTGGTTAGCCTATTTTGCCTGGCCGTTAGCCTGGGGGTGGTACCCAGACGTGAGGTTAACGGTGACCCCCATCTTCTCCATAAAACTGGCCCAGATGCGAGACGTGAACTGTGGACCCCTGTCACTCACGATCTCCTCTGGGATGCTGAGGTATCGAAACACATGTTGGAAAAGGAGTTTGGCTGTGGTAAAGGCGGATAGGATGGCCGGTAGTGGAATGAGGCGCAGGCACTTCGAGAACCGATCGACGATCACCAGTATCACGGTATTACCCTGCGACTCTGGCAAGTCCGTTATGAAATCTAGGGCCAGGTGGGACCACGGGCGGTCAGGTGTGGGTAGCGGTACCAACCTCCCGGCAGGTAGAGTGTGCAGCACCTTGGATTGAGCACACGTGGAGCATGAGAATACAATGCGCTGTACCTCCCTAGGCACATAGGGCCACCAATACTTCTCTGCCAGCAGTTGGTAAGTGCGACGGGCTCCTGGATGACCCGTCGCTAGTGTCGTGTGGGCCCATGTGATGAGTTCCTGGCGGTACCTTTTCGGTACGAACTGTTTCCCAGGAGGACAGGCTGTCAGGATTCGTGACCTGGGTATGCGGGCTAAGGCTCGATCGAGGGTCCACTCCATGGCACCAACGATAGAGGAAGGGGGCAAGATATACCCTTCCTGGTCCTCCCGACCTTCTGGGGAGTGGATGCGAGATAGGGCGTCAGCCTTTGCGTTCTTTGCTCCGGGCCTATAGGACAGAGTAAACTGGAACTTGGAGAAGAACAGGGACCAGCGAGCCTGGCGGGGCGTGAGATGTTTGGTGTTTCTCAGATACTCTAGATTTTTGTGATCTGTGTAGATAACAAATGGGTGTGTGGCTCCCTCCAGCCAGTGTCTCCACTCCTCTAGGGCCAACTTAACAGCCAGGAGTTCTCGGTTCCCCACGTCATAGTTGCGTTCAGCTGGCGACAACTTCCGAGAAAAGAATGCCATGGGATGCAACTTTGGTTTGTCTCCGAATGTCTGAGACAGGATGGCCCCCACTCCCACCTCAGACGCATAAACCTCTATGACGAACGGTCTGGAGGGATCCAGGTGTCTGAGGATGGGGGCTGTGGTAAAGGCCCGCTTAAGCTTCTCCAGAGCCTCCTGGGCGATTGGGGTCCAAAGGAGTCGCTGGGACTTACCTCTCAGGAGGTATGTCAGGGGTTGTGCCACCTTACTTAAGTCCTGGATAAATTGTCGATATAAGTTTGCAAAGCCAAGGAAATGCTGCAACTCCCTGACGGTTCGAAGAGTGGACCACTCCACGACTGCTTGAGTTTTGCGCTGGTCCAAGGCGACTCCCTTCGGGCTAATGACATAACCTAGAAATGAGATCGTGTGTTGGTGGAACTCACACTTCTCGGCCTTTACGCAGAGCTGGTATCGCAATAGGTGATGCAATACTTGCTGGACATGCTCAATGTGCTCCTCTAGGGACGTCGAATATACCAAAATGTCGTTGATGTACATGATGACGAACCTTCCCAGCATGTCCCTCAGGACGTCACTGATCAAATTCTGGAACACTGAGGGGGCGTTAGCGAGCCCATACGGCATGACCAAGTATTCATAATGTCCGGAGGTGGTACTGAAGGCTGTTTTACACTCGTCCCCCTCCCTAATGCAGATCAGGTTGTACATGCTACGCAGGTCCAGCTTCGTAAAGATGGTCACGGACCGTAGCTGTTCCAGGGCTGAGGGAATGAGAGGCAGGGGACACCTGTATTTTACTGTCACTTGGTTGAGGCCCCGATAATTGATACATGGACAAAGGCCCCCTCCTTTCTTCTCTAATGTACCCCTGCTGGAGAGCTTCCTGGATGTATTCCTCCATGGCCCGCTGTTCAGCTTGGGAGAGCGGGTACACACGGCCCCGAGGTGGACTGGCCCTGGGTAGGATGTCGATGGCACAGTTGTAGGGTTGGTGAGGTGGTAAGCTACTGGCTCTCTCCATACTGAACACCTTGTGGAGGTCATGATATTCAGGAGGGACCTTGACCGGGACATGGGACAGGGGACTCTCCACAGTCGGCCACAGGGACCGTGGGACCACTCAGACAATTGTGCAAACAATACGGGGACCAGTGGGTAAGTTGTTGGTCCGTCCAAGATATTTGGGGGTTGTGCAGCGCTAGCCAGGGTAGGCCGAGAATGACGGGATGTCTGGTGGAAACCGTGAGATATAAGACGATGGTTTCATGGTGGAGGGTGCTAACTTGGATGTTGATGTGCAGCATGCTGTGGGATATTACTCCTCCACCTATGGGGGACCCGTCTATGGATTGCAGTTTGCGAGGTCGGAGCAGGGGACGTATGGGGAGGCCGAGCTTCTGCACAATCCTCTCATCTATGAAGTTCTTGGCCGCTCCGGAGTCAACGAGCGCTGAAAGAACAAAAGACCGGCCTGAATGTTCTAGCACAATAGGTAAAGCAAATATCTGAACAGAGTATGACTGGTTTAGACTCACCCGGTGACGCTGAGGTTGGCTGTCCCTGCTTCCTACGGTCGCTCGAGGCCTCTTGTGGGGGCACCGACGAATGACGTGGGTGCCCTCGCCACAATAGAAGCACCGTGATTCGCGTCGGCGTCTCTTCCTCTCCTTCTCACGGGTCCGGGCACGCCCAAGCTGCATGGGTTCAGCTGGCGGAACCGGCTCTAGTCGCAGTGGATTGCTCTGCGTCTGGAGGTTGGCACGGCGGAGACGGTCCAGCCATATTGTTAGATCTATGAGCTCATCGAGGGTCATCTGCTTGCCCCGACAGGCTGACTCTCGCACCAGTTCAGGGTTTAGCCCCTGCCGGAACACGGTCTTGAGTGCTGGTTCATTCCAACCGCTCCGTGCAGCGATGGTGCAGAATTCTGGGGCGTAATTCACCGCATCATGTGAGCCCTGTCTGATATGCAGGAGCTCCTGGCCGGTCTCCCATCCATCGGGGGAATGATCAAAGGCTCACTGGAAATGGGAAAGGAGGTCCGTTAGCGAGGGTCTGACACCGCCCCCTCGTTCCCACTCCACCATAGCCCATGCCAGAGCACGTCCGGTGAGCAACTCCATGAAGTGAGTCAGTTTATGGGCCTCCGGCATGTCCTGGTGACTTTCAAAGAACAGGGAGCACTGTAGTAGGAAGCCATTACATCGTTCCGGCTCCCCAGCGTACCTCTCTGGTGTAGGCAGTGGTGGGTAATGCGCCGCCAGCATGACTGGAATGTGTGTAGCCGGCGCAGCCTGAATGTGCGCAGCCAGTGCGGGCTGGGCATACGCTGGGGCGGTCTGAAGTGGATGCATAGCTGTAGCAGAAGGCGTCGCAGTCGGAAAAGCGGCAGCTTTCAGATGCGAAACTTGCTCTTGTAACTGCCATATCTGGTCCCGCTGCACAACTATTGAGTGATTTTGCTCTAAGATGAAGCGTTGCCACTCTGGGGTGCCCACTGCCTCCATAGTGGGCGAAGTAATTTGTTACAATACCTTGGCGGAGACAAGTGTGGACGAACAATCCAGAAGGCATGGGACAGACGAAAGATAAAGTACAGATGGAAACTTGGTCAGGCGATCGGGCAAACAGGTAATCCGAGGCTTAGACAGAATCGAAGTCAATAAACAGGCGAATATCGAGATTAGGTTAGTGGATATGATCACTAAGGCTTGGTACATGACAGAGACGAGGCTGCTGAGCATTTACTTCATGAGACGCTGAAGTTAATGAGGCCTTTTATAACTTATGATGCCGCACAGGTGTTCGTACTAAATATTCCGGCAAACTTGAGCATGGGCATGGCCGGGAAATGCATTCCTTGTCCACCATATTTGTAGGCGGCGCTGCAAGGTGAGTACTGCAGCCGTGTGTTCGCCGTGGCGTAACAGTAGAGAACTGAGCCAATCACTACCATTTTACACATACAGTGTTACATAAGACCAATAACACTGTTGAAGAGTCATATCATCTTCAAATTTCCAGTTTCACTTAAAAGTTAAAGTATCTTGAAATACTTGATGTTGTACTGAAATGACTGATGTCTCATACCTGACAAGATGTGTATAGCTGTGTATACATTGTACCACATCATAAAATAGCATAAAACCAAACTGATCTTATTGTGTTGTATTGTTGTTTTCTTTGGTGCAAAGCAACAACCCCTGACTTCTGCAAAATTCTTTGTAGTTAATGAACCAAGCTGCTGTGTATCTCACAACGAGTTACTACCTCTGACTGGTGATTTGCATCATTGTGGACCGTAGAGGCCCATTTATTGCCAAAGCAATCAAAATATCCATTTACTGAGGAAGGTGCAGATGCAGGGTGAGGCACTGCAAAAAGCCACATTATAACTGCTGTAATTCTGTCTGTCCATCTCTCTTTTTTCCCTTTGTTTGAATATGGTGTGGGAATATTAAGGTATTCTGATATGGTGTGGAAATATTAAGGTATTCTGAGCAAATTAATCGTATGGATTTTTTTGACCTTTGAAAATATTAAGACAAATATTGTCATACTTCTGAAGAAAAGATTGAGAGGCTATATAAGTAAAAGCATTCATTTATGTGAATGGAGAAAAGGATCATTCATTTAAAAAAAGGAAACCCCCGATACTATACTGGTACTCTAGAAAGAGGAGCTAAAAACAATGAGGAGCTAACTTGGGCCTTTATTAAGGATGGATGGTTAAGATGTAAGTTTTGTTCAGTTGGACTGGAATTGATGATGTATGTTGAATAGGTAAATTTTCTGTTTTTGAACAGTATCATAGCTGATCCTTTAAAACCCCCAAATTGATTAAACTGAATGATTAATATATGGATGTTGGTAATAAGCCATATAGAAATATTCTTTTCGTTAGCCAGGCAAGTCATGGTTGCTAAGTACAGTTTAGTATAGTTGACTAGTTTTTTTTTTCAAATTAGAAAGATACATTAGTCGCTTTTTTTTTTAGTATTGAAACTAACAGTATATATAAATATGCTCAGCAAAAAAAAGAAACATCCATTTTTCTGGAAACTGTATTTTAAAGATAATTTTGTAAAATCCAAATAAGCTTTACAGAACTTCATTGGAAAGAGTTTAAACGATGTTTTTCATGCTTGTTCAATGAACCATAAACAATTATTGCACATGCACCTGTGAAACAGTCCTTAAGACACTAAGAGTTTACAGGCAGTAGGCAATTAAGGTCACAGTTACAATAATTGAGGACACTAAAGAGACCTTTCTACTGACTCTGAAAAACACCAGAAGAAAGATGCCTAGGGTTCCTGCTCACCTGCATGAACATGCCATAGGCCTGCTGCAGGGAGGCATGAGGACTGCAGATGTGGCCAGAGCAATAAACTGCAATGTCTGTAATGTAAAATACCCAAGACAGTGCTACAGGGAGGCAGGAAGGACAACTGACCGTCCTTGCAGTGGAAACCCATGTGTACCCCCAGATGTGATCAAGAACTTGCAAATGCCTTGGTGGAAGAGTGGAGTAACATCTCACAGCAAGAACTGACAAATTTGAAGTCCATGAGGATGAGATACACTGTAGTACTTAAAGCAGCTGGAGGACACACCAGATACTGGCTGTTACTTTTAATATTGACCCTAACTTTGTTCAGGGACTCATTATTCAATTTATGTTCATCAAATGTCTGTGAAACTTGTTTGGTTTATCTCTCAGTTGTGTAATATTTTAATGTTAATACAAATATTTACACATGTTAAGAAGTGTGGTGGAAATAAAAGCAGTTGAATGTGAGAGGGTGTTTCTTTTTTTGCTGAGTGTACTTGGCCTGTGCGTTGTAGAGTGTCAATAATTCATGTTTTAGGTTTTTGGGGATTCTCTGGAGTAAGATAAATTAGCAAAAGATGTGCTGCAGAGAGTGTTATGATGGAGTCCTGCAGCTTGCCTCAGTTGGGAAGGAAAGTATAGAAAAATGGGGACACTGATGTTAGCAGTCACCTTTCTTGGGTAACATATTTTTTCCTTTTAAGTTTTTCATGTATGCTCATACTAAACTCAATGAGCCTTGAGGATAGTGGAGGTGTAATATGTCACACATTTTATGGACACTCAGCTAAGGTTTATTCTATGATACAGTTCTGACTGGTAGATCAGGTGATGGGGAGGGGGCTGGATGGCCATCTATTAGGTTTATATCAAAGAATATTAAAAAGAACTTTACAAAGTGTGAAATTTGATGTAACATTACTTCAGGGAACACATTTACATAATTCAGATCACCTCACATTAAAGAAACCATGGGTAGAACAGATTTTTCAAACAAAATTTAATGCAAAAGCATTGAGGAACCCTAAATGAATACATAAAGAAATTCAGTTTATAACTGAATAGTAGAACCACAAGGCCACTATATTATCATAGCTGGATTACTGATCGATACACCAGTAATAATAATTAATGTTCATCATGATGTGGGGTTTACCCACTTTGCTCAATATAAAGTCACACATGTTTTTCATTAGGGACCACATCTGTGTATAGACGCAGTTCTAGATTGCTCTAATCCTAAATCACTCACACTCACTACAAAGGCCATAGATCTGTCAGTGTTAATGAACCAATCAGGATGCATAGACTCCCGGTACTTTAGCAGAAGAAGTATTTTGTAAGCTAACAACTTCAATCAATAACTTTTTAAATTCAAACCTGTCGGATACTGTTTCCCCATCAATTCTCTGGGTGACTCTTAAAGCAGTTCTTAGAGGGGAAATAATTACGTACAGAGCAAAAAAAGAGAAAAACATCAACTCTATTTGTCTACAAGAGAAACTGATCAGCAATACAATATTTTACAACATTCTCTTGTCCCACAGTTGAATTGTATAATGAAAGGCTCTCTAGATTCAATATATAGTATATTTAGCACATCAGACTGAACAACTTATTGTTTACTGAAAAAAAGTTTTTTTTTTTTTTTTTCAATGTGTGTGGACAAACTCTTAGTGTGTCATCTTAAAGCAAAATCTTCATCATAACTCATATTGCAACTTCAAGATGAATTTGGTGAACTGACAACAAATCCCTTTACAATTAACTTTTTTTTTCAAATCAGGTTTGTAGAAATAAGAATTACCGAAAAAAAAAAGGTTTCTACTCTTTCATCTGAACAAAGGGAAAAGATGGATAATCTTGTTCTAATGGAAGAGTTGGCATGCAAATTACGCTGTGTAAAATGTAAATAAATGTACATAAAAACAGAATGCAATGATTTGCAAATCTCATAAACCCATATGTTATTCATAGTAGAACATAGAAAACACCTCAAATGTTTAAATTGTGGAACTGTACCATTTTAAGGAAAAAATAGGGTTATTTTGAAGTTGATGGCCGCAACATGTCTCAGAAAAGTTGGGACGGGGCAACAAAAGGCTGGAAAAGTAAGTGTTACTAAAAAGAAACAGCTGGAGGTTAATTGGCAACAGGTCAGTAACATGACTGGGTATAAAAAGAGTATCTTAGAGAGGCAGAGGCTTTCAGAAGTAAAGATGGGCATAGGTTCACCAATCTGCGAAAAACTCTGTCTACAATTTGTGGAACAATTTCAGAATAATGCTCCTCAACATAAATTATGAAACTATGAATATCTCATCATCTACAGTACGTAATATCATCAAAAGAATCCAAGAATCTGGAGAAATTTCTGTGCACAAGAGACAAAGGTGAAAATCAATATTGCATACCCGTGATCTTTGGGCCCTCAGGCAGCACTGCATTGAAAGCAGTTATGATTCTGTAATGGAAATCACTGCATGGGCTTAGAAACACCTCCAGAACTCATTGTCTGTGAATACAGTTCGCCGTGCCATCCACCAATGCTGGTTAAAGCTCTAGCATGCAAAGAAGAAGCTGTATGTGAACATGATCCAGAAATCCCGCATCTTCAATGGGCCAAAGCGCATTTAAAATGGACTGAGGCAAAGTGGAAAACTGTTCTTTGGTCAGACAAATCAAAATTTGAAATTCTTTTTGGAAACCATGGACGATGCGTCCTCTAAACTAAAGAGGACTAAAGAGCAAAATTGTTTTGGAGCAATACATGCTTCCATCCAGATTCCATCCCATCTGCCTCTTTAAGATACTCTTTTAAAGCTAATCATATTACTGACCTGTTGCCAATTAACATAATTAGTTGCAGAATGTTCCTCCAGCTGTTTTAGTAACACTTACTTTTCCAGCCTTTTGTTGCCCCGTCCCAACTTTTTTGAGACGTTTTGCTACTGTGAAATTCAAAATTACCTTATCTTTTTCTTAAAATGGTACATTTCTGCAATTTAAATATTTTATATGTTTTCTATGTTCTATTGTGAATATCAAAGCTACCCAACTTTTTTGGAATTGGGGTTGTATGATGCAGAGTGTCAAGGCCCCAGGACCTGATGGGTTTCTATGAAAATGTTATAGAAATGTTCATACAAAATTACACCCTTATACGTAATATGGTCAAGCATTCATAGGGTGGCTTACATCAAACCCTCTGAGAAGTATCAATTACACTTTTATTGAAATGTGGAAAAGGTGTAGCTTATAACATTTTTCTGCCTTTTGAATGCTGTGAAAAATCCGGATAAATTATTAGCTACCAGAGAGGAGTTATCACTCATAATATCATCTCAAATGATCAAACAGGTTTCATTAAGGGCTGGCACATATTTTGCAACATTCATCATGTTTTTAATATCCATCATACTCCTTTTTCATCCAAATACTCAAGATAGTTTCATTGGACACAGGGAAGGCATTCAACAGTGTAGAATAAGACTACCTTTTTTGCCATGAGGAGGTTTTAGAGAAGGGTTTGTCTATTGTACACTGCAGGAGCTACAGTTGTCACAAAAAAGACATACTCACAAAGTTTCAAGATATTAATTTGATTAGGGACACAATGCAACTCTGTCCATTTGGGTCCTTTTTTTGTTTCAGTCACATAATAGAACTCAGTGGGAAATAGAGCTAAAGGTTTCTTTATAGGGAGATGACTTGTTACTTTCATTTTAGATCTCATATCATGCATAACTGATATTGTTGAAAAAATTTGGTATATTTTTAATCTCTACGTTGAATTTTTCAAAGAGGTAATGTTTACCAGTGAATGATCTAGCTGTGAAGATTCCTGATAATGCTTTTCTACTCCAATAAATCTATATTTGGGTATTAACATCACATACTCCTATAGATACAATTATAAAAAGAACTTTGCTTCTCTCTTAACTAAATTTGAATCTGACTTTTCTAAAACAAATATATGACCTTAGCCTGCAAAGTGAATTATGTTAAAATGAATGTGCTGCCAATGTTTTTTATATTTTCATATTTTCTTATGTAAATCTTTGTTTAATAAGATTGGCAAAATAATGAGTGCTTGTGTGGGGTGCGAGAGTGCCTAGGATTCTCAAAGAGTTTCTCCAGAGACTTATAAATCGAAATTTCACTGTATCCAGACTCTAGACAGAAACTGGTACAAGTCTATATACTGCATGGCCAATTCTCTTCAAGCCCTAGCAACATCAGATTTCCAATTAAGACACTATAATACACATCTAAACCTATGCTCATTTGCACCCTTAAAATTAGCACTTTAAATTAAATGAGACTTTCTTTATTCAGAATTCAACTTGTAATAACCTTTCTCCCAGCTAAATTAGCTGGAAGAAAAGCCCAGCTTTTAATGTACTCTAAATATGACTCTAAATATAACTTTTATCAATAAGATTTATTCTGAAGTTTTGAAATCTGCCAGTTATTTTGAGCTAACAGCATGTCATTCCCAAATATCCTGTTGAAATGTCCAGTAGACTATGTTTTAGAAATGCCACTTCACTCACAAGGTTACATTTCAAATGGCTACTCATTAATTATGTCCATAAATAGTACTGCTTTTGTTAGTTTAAAGGCTGATTTGGAAAAAATATTAGGCAAAGTATTTTCAGCAGAAGTGTGGAACTGTACATTGCAGAGACTGATATAAAGGTATCTACACTGATCAGAAATAACATTAAAACCACTTGCCTAATGTGTAGGTCTCTCTTGTGACACCAAAACAGCTCTGATCTGTTGAGGTATGGACACCACAAGACCTCTGAAGGTGTGCTGTGGTATCTGGCACCAAGATGTTAGCAGCAGAGCCTTTAAGTCATGTAAGTTGTGAGGTGGGGCCTCAAAGGATCAGAGTTATTTGTCCAGCACATCCCACAGATACTCGATCGGATTGAGATCTGGGGAATTTGGAGGCCAAATCAACACCTTGACCTTTTTTATCCGGCTGAAAGAGGCCACTGCTATGAAGGAATACCCTTGCCATGAAGGGGATGTGCTTGGTCTGCAACAATGTTTAGGTAGGTGGTACGTGTCAAAGTAACATCCACATAAATGCCAGGACCCATGGCTTCCCAGCAGAACATTGCCCAGAGCATCACACTGCCTCTGCTGGTTTGCCTTTTTCCCATAGTGAGCCTTGGGTGCTTACGCCTGCCCATTTTCCAACACATCAACTTCAAGAACTGACTGTTCACTTGCTGCCTAATATATTCCACACCTTGACAGGTGCCATCATAAGGAGATAATTAATATTATTTGCTTCACCTGTCAGTGGTTTTTAATGTTATGGCTAATCGGTGTATATAGTTATATCTTATGCATTACTTGGAATGATGAAATTCAAGGTCATCCACCATGTACTATACACTTTGTTAAGGCCAAGCTTTCCTCATCATACCCTAAATCTAACAAACGTTGAAAGATGACACATAAACATGGCACTTGACACACAGGCCATGGTCATGCCCCAGCAGTCTACTGGTCTACTATATTTGATACACTTTCTAAAATGATCATCAAGCCGTGTGCTGAGATAGTGAAAGTTCCATAATTGGTGTCTCAGATGTCTAACACACAGACAGCTTAATATAATTGCTTTCACATCTATGCAAGTGCAAATACAGATTCTTGTAAATTGGTAATCAGTTAGTCCACCTAGAGCAGAACAATGACTTCAATATCTCATGCTTTTATTATTATTATTATTATTTTATTTATTTTATTTGTATAGCGCTTTTTACAATAGACATTGTCTCAATATTACATTTGGAAAATATCAAATACTGTATGTAGTTACAGTGAGGGAAAAAAGTATTTGATCCCCTGCTGATTTTGTACGTTTGCCCACTGACAAAGAAATGATCAGTCTATAATTTTAATGGTAGATTTATTTGAACAGTGAGAGACAGAATAACAACAAAAAAAATCCAGAAAAACACATGTCAAAAATGTTATAAATTGATTTGCATTTTAATGAGGGAAATATGTATTTGACCCCTCTGCAAAACATGACTTAGTACTTGGTGGCAAAACCCTTGTTGGCAATCACAGAGGTCAGACATTTCTTGTAGTTGGCCACCAGGTTTGCACACATCTCAGGAGGGATTTTGTCCCACTCCTCTTTGAAGATCTTCTCCAAGTCATTAAGGTTTCGAGGCTGACGTTTGGCAACTCGAACCTTCAACTCCCTCCACAGATTTTCTATGGGATTAAGGTCTGGAGACTGGCTAGGCCACTCTAGGAATTTAATGTGCTTCTTCTTGAGCCACTCCTTTGTTGCCTTGGCCGTGTGTTTTGGGTCATTGTCATGCTGGAATACCCATCCACGACCCATTTTCAATGCCCTGGCTGAGGAAAGGAGATTCTCACCCAAGATTTGACGGTACATGGCCCCGTCCATCGTCCCTTTGATGCGGTGAAGTTGTCCTGTCCCCTTAGCAGAAAAACACCCCCAAAGCATAATGTTTCCACCTCCATGTTTGAAGGTGGGGATGGTGTTCTTGGGGTCATAGGCAGCATTCCTCCTCCTCCAAACACGGCCAGTTGAATTGATGCCAAAGAGCTCCATTTTGGTCTCATCTGACCACAACACTTTCACCCAGTTGTCCTCTGAATCATTCAGATGTTCATTGGCAAACTTCAGACGGGCATGTATATGTGTTTTCTTGAGCAGGGGGACCTTGCGGGCGCTGCAGGATTTCAGTCCTTCACGGCGTAGTGTGTTACCAATTGTTTTCTTGGTGACTATGGTCCCAGCTGCCTTGAGATCATTGACAAGATCCTCCCGTGTAGTTCTGGGCTGATTCCTCACTGTTCTCATGATCATTGCAATTCCACGAGGTGAGATCTTGCATGGAGCCCCAAGCCAAGGGAGATTGACAGTTCTTTTGTGTTTCTTCCATTTGCGAATAATCGCACCAACTGTTGTCACCTTCTCACCAAGCTGCTTGGCAATGGTCTTGTAGCCCATTCCAGACTTGTGTAGGTCTACAATTTTGTCCCTGACATCCTTGGAGAGCTCTTTGGTCTTGGCCATGATGGAGAGTTTGGAATCTGATTGATTGATTGCTTCTGTGGACAGGTGTCTTTTATACAGGTAACAAGCTGAGATTAGGAGCACTCCCTTTAAGAGTATGCTCCTAATCTCAGCTCGTTACCTGTATAAAAGACACCTGGGAGCCAGAAATCTTTCTGATTGAGAGGGGGACAAATACTTATTTCCCTCATTAAAATGCAAATCAATTTATAACATTTTTGACATGCGTTTTTCTGGATTTTCTTGTTGTTATTCTGTCTCTCACTGTTCAAATAAACCTACCATTAAAATTATAGACTGATCATTTCTTTGTCAGTGGGCAAACGTACAAAATCAGCAGGGGATCAAATACTTCTTTCCATCACTGTATATGCTTGTGCTAGAATGTTGATATTCAACATATAGATGGTGCTACAGATGTGAATGTTTTTTTTTCTGTAAGATTGGGTTGGTGAGTGTTTATACTTTACAGCATTTGACTGAGAAAAGTAACAACTTTATCGATAAACTGCCTTTGTTTTATACATCACATTTTTCACAATGTCCCTGTCTTGCTTTTTTTTTTTTTTTTTAAATAAAGCTAAAGAATGTGTAAATGTTACTTTTACTTCATTTTACTTTATTATCTACCTGTCCTGTGGTGAGATTGAACAGCCAATCAGTTCCAGGAATGGTGAGGTGTGCTTAGAGATCCTTGTTTAAAGAGTGCTTGCTGCCTCATTATTTACTTAAGCTAACAAGGTTATTGGGAACTTTAGCTGCCTGAATGTCACCATGGTTTTAAAGTATATGAGAATTTAATAAGAGTCACTGTCAAAGAGCCTTACAGGGGAGGAATGTGGGGTATGAATATTTATGAGGGCCTCTTGAGAGGGATTTGCTCTGGATCTACCTGCTTCCTGTCAAAATTACCTGCTGCCTCTGGTTGTGAAAAAGCATCATCAGCCATTCTGCTACCATCACACGATACAATGAATATATTTGTTCTTCATTGTACTACCACATATTTGAATTACTGTAGAGAAAATATGCAAAGAAATTTAGATTTAAATGAAATATTTATTATTTATAAAGTTGTTTTATTTGTTTTGTTTTTTGTAAATATACGACATTTTACAACAGTCACAGCTCTATTAGTTTTTGGGGAACATGGCTGTTTTAGTATAATCTACTGCTCAGTTTTCTTTAGATGAAAACTGAGCAATAGATTATACTAATAAACAACCTTTCTGCTGTATGACAGGACTTTTGTGGTATATTGGACAAGGCTAAAACAAACCCTTTCACTGAATTCTAGTGTCATTCTAAATAATAGAGATGACAGTGGTACAAAGTTATGTATTGCTAAGTCTATTCATCCAAACTGATCTTACAAATAACTATATAGAATTATTAAAAACTAACCAAACATTGTTGTGTGTACCAATCATAAACATTAAAACCACTGATATGTGATGCGAATAATATTGATTATCGCATTACAATGGCACCTTTCAAGGGGTGGGATATATGAGGCAGCAAGTGAACAGTCAGTTCTCAAAGTTGATGAGTTGGAAGAAGGAAAAATGGGCAAACGTAAGAATCTGAGCGACACTGACAAGGGCCAAATAGTGATGGCTCGACAACTGGGTCAGATCATCTCCAAAATGGGAGGTGTTGTGGGGTGTTCCCGGTATGCAGTGCTTATTACATACCAAATGTGGTCCAAGGAAGGACAAACCATGAACCAGCGACAGGATAAGGGGTGCCCAAGGCTCTTTAATGCATGTGGAGAGCAAAGGCTAGTCTGTCTGGTCCGATCCCACAGAAGAGCTAATGTAGCATAAATTGTTGAAAAAGGTAATGCTGGTTATGACAGAAAGGTGTCAGAACACACAGTATATCACAGTACATTTGCTGCATATCTGACAAAGTGTACTGGTTAGAGTGCCCATGTTGACCCCTGCCCACCACTGTAAGCACCTACAATGGGCATGTGAGTATCAGAACTGGACCAAAACAATAGAAGACTGTGGCCTGGTCTGATGAATCACATTTTCTTTTAAATCATGTGAATGGATGGGTCTGTGTGCATTGCTTACCTGGGGAAGAGATGGCACCAGGATGCACTATGGCAAGGAGGCTAGCCAACAGAGGCAGTGCGTTGGTCTGAGCAATGCTCTGGCAAATTTGGGTCCTGACATACATGTGAACGTTACTTTGACACGTACCACCAACCTAAACATTGTTGCAAACCAAGTACACCCCTTCATGACAACAGTGTTCCCAAATGGCAGTGCCTCTTTCAGCAGGATAATGCGCCTTGTCACACTGCAAAAATTGTTCAGGAATGGTTTGAGGAACATGATAAAGAGTTTAAGGTGTTGACTTGGCCTCCAAATTCCCCAGATCTCAAGCATTTGTGGATGGAGCATCTGTGTGTGCATGCATATGTATATTTTAGGTGTTTATAGATGTATATACAGTAGGTGTTTCAGCCACACCCATTGCTAACTGGTGCCTTCAAATTTGGCACAGGAATAGCATGCCACCTTTGCCATAAGTGAGTTCAAGAAATTTCTGCCCTGCTATATCTACCCCAGTCAACTGTAAGTGCCATTATTGTGAATTGGAAGCATCTATGAGCAACAACAGCTCAGCCACAAAGCGGCAGACCATGCAAACTCACAGAGCAGTTCCGCAGAGTGCTATCCTATCATCTGTTGCATTACTCACTACAGAGTTCCAAACTGCCTCTAGAAGCAGCATCAGCACAAGAATTGTGCGTTGGGAGATTCATGAAATTTTCCATGGCTAAGCAGCTGCACACAAGCCTAAGATATGTGAGATACCAAGTATCAGCTGGATTGGTGTAAAGCATGTCACTACATGTTCTCTGAAGTGATGAATCATGCATCACTATCTGTCAGTCTGATGGATGAATCTGGGTTTGGTGAATGCCAGGAGAACATTATACATAGTGACAAAATGAAAGTTTGGTGGAGGAGGGATATTGGTCTGGGGCTGTTTTTATGGTTTGTGGCTAGTGGAGGGTAATGTTAATGCAAAAATTGTATGCTTCCAGTTTTGTGGCAACAGTTTGGGGAAGGCCCTTTCCTGTTCCAGCATAACAATTCACATGTACACAAAGCAAGGTCCATAAAGACATGGTTTGCTAAGTTTGGTGTGGAAGAACTCAAGTGTCCTGCACAGAGCCCTGGCTTCAACCCCACTGAACACCTTTGGGATGTACTGGAACTCCAAATTTGTGCCAGGCCATCTTGGACATCAATGTCAAACCTCTTTTGCTCTTGTTACTGAGTGGGCACAAATACCCACAGTCACGATCCAAAATCTAGTGGAAAGCCTTCTCATAGCAGCAAAAGGGGATCAACCAAGCAGTCAGTGCCCATGGTTTGGGAATGGGATGTTCAATGGTCAGGTGTCCACATACTTTTGGCCATATAGTGTATATAAGTTCTATATAGATTAATGACACCCAGTGAGAGGAATAGGTGCAAACAATCAAAGCCAGAATTTCAGGATGAAACTGGATGAAACCGGAGCGAAAGAAAATCAGAAAAAAAACCAAGAAGGTTCTGTGACACATCTGTATTTCTATAAACCTATTACAATTAATTCCTATTTTGCAAACAACACATTATGTTATGCAAAAGATTTGATAACCATTAATGAGCTACAATATTTCATCTGTCCTATACAGTCCAGAGTGCATGTAAATTACTTCTTCGTAGATCTTCTAAACCATGCTTCATTATGTCCATCACACAACCTCCACACACTAACTTCGCCCAATCTCTCTTTCTCATTAGGTGCCTCCTGACTGATGCCCTGATGTGTGGCCAGTCCTCATTACAGAACAGCAGTAGCAGTTGCTTGGGCATAGTTTAAAGGAGAGACTGAAGTCAGCTAGTTCCTATCTACAGTGGACTACAACATTGTTAAGACAAAGAGAATGTTTCATTGATGTCTGTTCAAAATGAATGCTTTTGTATGCTAGAAGAAAAAACATGTAGTTGTAAGATCTGCTCTTTTTATATAACCAGGATCTGGAGATTTGTTTGTTAAGCTTATAGACATTGAAATCAGTAATCTCTTTAGGTTTAGTGATCTGTAATTTTATATGGATTATATCATCATTAAACCCTAAAATTAACAGTGTTGAGTAGCTGTGAGTAGCTGTTAATCTCATTTTAACCCATTATCAAAGATATTTCAACTGACTCTGGCTCATACAGCATCATTACTGTTTATGTGGAACGAAGGAGAAAACATGTATGTCTTTATTTGAAAATAATGCAAAAATGATAGAGAATAAAGGAAAACTAGTAAAAACATCAATAAAATATATTGGTTCCAATACAGCCTGTCAAGAGAAATGAGAGAAATCAGAATGAATTTGAATTCAAACACACAAGCATGTTGGTCAAAAAAAGGAGCTTATAAGTAAGAATTTAAACACAAACTTGTGCATACATATGAATTCTTACCTTTGTATATGCAGTCTGAATTACCTACAGCAGCAATATCTGCTTTTCCTTCTTGCCCTCAGTCCTCTTGTGACTGCTTTAATTACTCGTGCACTTTGATCACACAGAGGTATTAGCAGACCCCAAACTCCTCTATAGTGAGGAAGCGAGAAAGCGAGAGAAGTCAGCAGAATAATCTGAGCCATTTCAAAGCTAAGCAAGTGCTATAAAGAGATGAGACACTCTACTCGTCCCTTGTCACCCCTGGTCTCCAGCTAACTGATGTTAAAACAAGTTAAATCGGCTAAAATGTCAAGTCATGCTCTTGGTGCTTGTGATGACTTGAAGAGAACTGTGCTGTTATTACAAACATAAGAATCAGAATACTGCCCCATACACCCAATTGCATCAGCATTGGCTCAGGAATGCGAGGAGAGTTTTATAACACGTGGATACATGAAATAGACATCCTACTGTGTGAACATACTTGCAACTGAAATAATATTTTTCATCAAATGTTACATGAAAAGGGCACTGACTCCATTAATTCAGACAGCATGACAGGAGTGTTGAACGAGAAGGTGAGAATGTGAAGGATGGAACAGAAGTTAGAGGGGAGGAAACTCAAAGTGGCAGTAAAAAGGATAATGAGAGAATGACAGGGAGACTGGGAGGGAGGGGGGAGAGAGAGGGGGGTGGGGTTAAAATGAGATGGGAGCTGTGTTTTTCCCCAAGCTTTGTGTTCTTGCAATGTATCCAATCAAATTCCACCCAGGAATCCTCTGTGATTTCCAGTGTGAAAGATGTGGTATTAATGTTTATTTTGCAGCATGAAACTCATCCACAACACACACAGACAGTGAGTGATTACTTATACACACTGTGTCTTGGGACTGTTATCTCTGGGCACCAAGTGTGTACTCTCAGATTTTCAATTATCTAGTTGAGTTGCACTGCATTATTAAAGATGCAGAATCAATACAAACAGTGTGTGGTGTCTCATCTATGATGTAATGCTGATATTAAAGGCAGGAGAGAAGAGGGCAATGGCATTCAGGACACAATGAAGGAAGTACCTGAGAGAATAATTATATGGGGTTTTTTTTTGTTTGTTTGTTTTTTTGCTTTCAAAGCTTCTAGTGCTATTGTAAATGTTTAACTCAACATAACTACCATCTCTTGGTTTATCTGTGCTCCTTTACAGCATCAAGGTTTTGACAGCTTATCAAGATGAGTTGCAGTCACATTATTTTATTACATCAATTTTCAGGTGTTGGTGCCTTACATCACCAGGGCTTACACATTGATACCATTGTCTGTGTGGTGCTGCACATGTTCTTCCTGTGTTCACATGGGACTCCTCTGGGTTCTCAAATATTCTGGTAAGTGGATTGGTAATTTTACATTGTGTGTGTTTTACCGAAGATGAATAAATTATTTGAATGCTTGAATGAATGATTCAGTCAATAAATCAATTATTGAAATAAATGTGAAAGCAAGAACATGGCAGAAAACACCTTTAAGATAAATTGCTAGGAAATACCTTCAGTACTCAGATTTATCCAACTGTACACTAATCTGAGCTAATGGAGCTCACCAATGCAGAGCTGCACATACACACTGTCTCTCTGCTGACTAAGGGTGTACTCACACTAGGCTGGGTTGCCTTGTACAGTGTCCAAGCATGATTATCCCCCCCTCCTCACTGTCCCGCTGTCCTGCACTCACATTGCACTTAATGTTCCGGACCTGAGCACGCTTACATCATTACGATGCTACATTTTGTTTTGAAGACAACAGGAAGAAAAGCATTCTTGCTGATGGATTCCTTCATTGTAACTTTACTTAGTTTGTGGCTTATTTGGAGTCGTTTGGGCTGTGGTGACACATGGCCCTTTCATTTGCCTAATAGTTTTATCATTTATGCAGCGCAGCGATTTTTACTTAATCCTACTGCACATATCAGAAGATTTTTTACTGTGGCAGCCTACATTGAATAATGAATTTGCAGATTTACTCACTCACTATAGTTCCTGTTCATCAATAAGGTGAGAACCAGACCCATTATAAAACCAAATATTCTGTTAAATGAAGCAGTCACATCATTGATGTCATGGTTCAAGTTCCATGTTCGGCAATGGTTAGCGATCATACTAGATGCGTGCCATGCCTGAGTTCAATTGAACCGTGCCTGAGCCCTCTTCAAAGGGCAACCACTTTAACATCTTCAAGTGGGCCTGGGTACGGTTCAGCGTACTAATCAAACAAACTGGACTTTTCGGGTTAAACGTGCTCGGGCACAGTACAGATCACCTAGTGTGAGTACACCCTAACAATACATATTGATTCATTTAAAATGAGCAGATTAGAAGGACTCCTGAGTGACGCAACAGAAAAACTTTTGCCCTATTATATAGTTATTCTTATTTAATAACTTAGCAAAATTAATAAGACCACAACAGAAACATGCACAAAATCATTATATAGCAGTGATGATTTCGTTAATTATTTCATAAGTAAAAATTTTAAATATTAGACAAAAAATTCTGACTATTAATTTAAAATTTATAGCTAACCCTGTAGATAATAATATAATAATATCAGATCAACAATTAGAATGTTTTACTCCCCTTTGAGAGACAGAACTAATTTAACTAATTTCCTCATCAAAATAATCTATTAGATCCCTACATGTTTCTTCAAACAGATAATTCCAGAAGTAATCAAACCCCTTCTAAAAATAATCAATTATTTCTTCAGTGCTTTGTTCATAGCACTGGCTATGTACCTAAATCTTTTAAACTAGCAGTTATCAAACCCCTGATTAAAAAAATCTGACCTCGACCCCTGTCAATTGTCCAGCTGTAGGCCAATATCAAATCTCCTCTTTATCCCCAAGATCTTAGAAAAGGTTGTAGCACAGCAGCTATGCTCTTACCTACATGGGAATAACACTCATGAAAAGTATCAGTCAGGATTTTGGCCTCATCATAGCACAGAGACAGCACTGGTTAAAGTGGTAAATGACCTACTACTGGCCTCTGATCAGGGTTATGTCTCCTGGTTTGTGTTGCTTGACCTTAGTGCAGATTTTGATACCATTGATCATACTATTCTCCTTGATAGACTAGAAAATGTTGTTGTCATTAAGGGAATGGTCCTCTCCTGGCTCAGGTCTTATTTGGCTGACCCTTATCAGTTTGTAGATGTTAATTGTAATTTCTCTATGCATACTGAGGTAAAGTTTGGTAAATGGTAAATGGCGCACTTATATAGCGCTTTTATCTAAAGCGCTTTACACTGTGTCTTATTCACTCATTCACACACACACACTTACACACCTATGGTAGCAGAGCTGCCATGCAAGGCGCTAACTTCCATCGGGAGCAACTTGAGGTTCAGTGTCTTGCCCAAAGACACTTCGGCATGTGGAGTCACGTGGGCCGGGAATCGAACCACCAACCCTACGATTAGTGTACAACCCACAATACCACCTGAGCCATAGCCACCCCGAAATAGTTTGGTGTTCTGCAAAAATGTGTTTTAGGCCCACTTCTCTTTTGTTTATATATGCTACCTCTGGATCAAATTATTCATAAACATGGTATTAGCTTCCATTGTTATGCTGATGACACACAGTTGTATGTGTAATCAAAGCCAGATGACAGACACCAGCTTTATAAAGTTGAGGAATGTATAAGGGACAATAGACACTGGATGCTGATTAACTTCCCTTTACTTAATTCTGACAGGACAGTAGTACTTGTACTAGGACCACATGCAGCTAGAAGTAAGCTTTCTGATTAAATACTAACTCTATTCAATTCAATTCAATTTTATTTGTATAGCGCTTTTTACAATAGACATTGTCTCAAAGCAGCTTTACAGAAATATCAACATGGTATACAGATATTAAAGGTGCGAATTTATCCCAACTGAGCAAGCCACTGAGTGGCGACGGTGGCAAGGAAAAACTCCCTAAGATGTTTTAAGAGGAAGAAACCTTGAGAGGAACCTGACTCAGAAGGGAACCCATCCTCATCTGGGTAACAACAGATAGTGTGAAAAAGTTCATTATGGATTTATATGAAGTCTGTATGGCCTTAGGAGCAGCCGTAGTCCCAGCAGTCTGGAATTAGAGAAGATTTGAGCTCCATCCAGAGGCAGAAAGGATCTGGATCTCTAGTATCTCCATAAATTCATGCGGGGCTCGGCGAAAGGAGAGAGGGAGAAAAAAGATAATTATGACTGCGAAGTAGTAGAACAGAATCTAGTCAGGGTAGGCTTGAGTAAACAAATACGTTTTAAGCCTAGACTTAAACACTGAGACTGTGTCTGAGTCCCGAACACTAATAGGAAGACTGTTCCATAACTGTGGGGCTCTATAAGAGAAAGCTCTTCCCCCTGCTGTAGCCTTCACTATTCGAGGTACCGTCAAATAGCCTGCATCTTTTGATCTAAGTAGGCGTGGCGGATTATATAAAACCAAAAGGTCGCTTAGATATTGTGGCGCGAGACCATTTAGTGCTTTATAGGTTAATAAAAGTATTTTATAGTTAATGCGAGATTTTACTGGGAGCCAATGCAGTATTGATAATATCGGTGTGATATGGTCGTACCTTCTAATTCTAGTTAGGACAGAACTCTGGATGGCCTTTCTGCTTCACCATGTGCAGCAGTAAAAGACCTTGATCTGTTTATTGACTCCAGTCTCTCATTTGAAGCTCATGTAGATAATATTACTAGGATAATCTTTCATCTCAGAAATATTTCTAAGATATGCAATATAATGTCACTAGATAATGTAGAAAAATTAGTTCATGCTTTCGTCACCTCTAGGTTGGATTATTGTAATGCCTTTCTGGCTGGCTGTTCCAGTAGGTGCATAAACATGCAGCAGTTAGTCCAGAATGCAGCTGCAAGAGTCATTACTAGAAACAGAGGATATGACCACATCACCCCTATCTTATCCACACTGCATTGGCTCCCCATAAAATTTTGCATTGATTATAAAATACTACTATTGACCTGTAAAGCACTAAATGGTCTCATGCCACAGTACCTGAGCGAACCTTTGGTCTTTTATGATCCACCACGCCTACTTCGATCAAAAGGTGCAGGCTATTTGTTGATACCTCGAATAGTGAAGGCTACAGCAGGGGGAAGAGCTTTCTCTTGCAAAGCTCTACAGTTATGGAACAGCCTTCCAGTTAGTGTTCGGGACTTAGGCACAGTCTCAGTGTTCAAGTCTAAGCTGAAAATATATTTGTTTAGTCAAGCCTTTGGTGAATAGTTTTTTCTTAGGTAAAGGAGCAGATCTAGAGGGCTCATGGGCATAGAGTGTTGTGGTGAACTTGGATGTTTGGATGCTGTTGCCCTGCACAATACATCCTGATGCCCTACTTCCGGTTGGAGTTCTTAAAGTTAGTTGGAAGTCACTTGCTGCTGCTGAGGATGGCCCTACATGGTGCGGCCTAAAGATCATTGACATTACTGAGGATGGTACCACTTAAAAATCACAAAGATGGCTTTGGACCTCAATTCATATGAACAGTTATGCTATGATGGCTTACGACTATAACTGTTAGGATAGTGTTAGGACTGCAAGTGCCACAAACAGTTTTGCACTCAAGTCTCCATCAGTGAACAGTGGATAAATTCAACAAAATAATATACAAATAAAACTGAATTAAATTGAACCTTCACAAACCCTGATTGATAGCACTCACATGACAGGGGTGAGCTAGTGTGTGGGAATCACTAAGTGATCAAATTAAAAGAAAATGGGGTTAAAAACAAATAAACAAAAAAAACAAAGAACAAATTAGAATAAGAAACCTAAAACAACAGTGGCAAATACTGGAATATTACTGGAATATTACATTCCCTGTGTTTGTAAACATGTGTCTCTTTAATGTCAGTTATGAGGCCTTAAAGGAGTGTGTGAACATAGGAAAGACAGTGCACTCGTAAATTAGGGCAGGAGGGTATAAGTGAGGTTTAAGCTGAGGCTAGATCGATAAATTGGAAGAAGTGAAAAACCTTGAGCTGATTGATGCTACTGGCTGTATGGGCGGAGTGAAGAAGCTGTCCTTTGGGCTGCCTGTGCCTGCCATCTCTCATGTGCCTGACATTTCACTCAAACTCCAGAATGGCAGAGCACCATACTGGGGCTCAGCCTCCTATACTACACATTCTTTTTGCCACCCTCATTGCTCCCTATGTTCAGTGTGTTTCAGGTTTTTATTACTTGCCTGTTTGTCTCTTTATTCACCTCTTTATCCCTTGGCACCATCAAACCCTTTCTGCATGTCCTGCTGTCTCAACAGCACATTTAATCTCTTCCTGGCTAAACTCATCACTCTCCATTTGCAGCTACAAACTCTTTGACTTCTACTATTTCATTCTTTCCCTCTCCTCCTTCCAGTCTTCATATCTGACTCATTCTGGTTTCAGTATAGGACAATACAATTATTGTAAATGAAAATGTACTGAATGCTCAGACATTTAAATAACTGTTTATCAAATTATTGTTATTTCATTGAGATATTTAAAAATAGTATCCACATGTATGAGTGAGCATAGTTTTATTAATACATCTTCATAGTTTTATATGTCAATGGAATAATCGGTCATTTTGGCTTTATGACCCATGACCAGTGTGTGAAATTACAGTATGTGGAAGAACCTCCTTTGATGGCTGAGAAAAATGACTTGGCACGTGGAATACAGGTCAACTTGAGAAAACAGGTGACAAACATAATATCAGTAAATATATGAATCTGAGAAACCAGTAAATGTCTCAGCATGAATCAATATGCCACTTAAGAATACCTGGCTACCTGTATACCTGTATACCTGGGCTACATATCATTATATTTTAGGAAACATGCGTTCCAGATACAGTATATATTTAATATGGAGAAATATAAGAACACCAGCTGAAATTCTACCTAAAAAATGAAAAATGCAGCACTTTCTGGTGACGTTTATAGAGTTAAAAAATATATAGGGCACAAAAATATTAAAAATATAGTATTTTTTATATAGTATTTATAGTATTTATATAGTATTTTTTTCCCGTGTAATGAATAAATGTAAATAAATAATAAATAAAAATATCTGAAAATCTAATATTTGAAAATTGAAAGAAAAGTTGCCATTCTGCTTCTGGTTCTTGAACTTAATTCCAAGATTCTGGATATGTTAGCTTGGGCATATTATTGAAAAATTAAATAATGAGAATGAGATGAGAAGAGAGGAATGACACAGATCAGGTGTACATGCATCAGGGACACAGAAACCAATGTTACAACTTAAACACTATTACCAGTGTTCCTTAGTCTGTAACACCTTCTACAGAAAAGAGAATAGCAGGAGCTCTGCTCAGACCAGCACAGTTCTGCTTTCTGCCAGTAAATCTATTAAGTCCTTGCACTGACAGAGGGACAGAGCCAGTCTCTAAATATATAAAAGCCCTTACAGGGGTGACCTAGAGAAGGAGAGAGTGGAGTGCACTCACTTGTATAAATTCCTTTATTACAACAACCCAGTGACCTTAAAGAAAAAAGAAAAGAAAAAAAAAACAACCATGGCACATCCAGTCCTTGATGGTAAAACTCCTGTGTTATAAATCTTTCCATTCAAGGAAAAAGAAATAATGGAGCTGGGATGGGAAAGAACAGGATATATAGATAGATAGATAGATAGACAGACAGACAGACAGGCCGACCGACTGACCTGCCTACCTACCTACCTATCTATCTAAAACATGCAAGATTATCTCATCTACTCACCATTAAGTATATAATGAAAACTGCTTACTGGTAAAAAAGAGTTAATAACTTGGATGATATTCTCTAAACTTTCAGCTTCTGTGTCTTGCTCTTGGCTCTTAGCTCAAAGAACATTTTTCAGATTATATATTTATATGGTATATATTTTACCACTGACAACCAAAAGAGCACAGAGCCGATTGCAGCCTTTAATATCCTGAAAGTTGTGATCAGAAAGGTGTACCAAAGATATCAGACTCCATGGCTCATGGGTGGAGCCAGACACAGAGTTTCTGACTTCCCCTTACATACGTCCTGAGACCCGTGTGGTTCAGAGCAAGAAAAGACTGAGGTGAATACAAGCTGAAGAGGCTGAAATATAAAAGAGACTGAATGTTAGTGTATGTGTGTAGATGCACTGAGGCAATGTAAGCGATGAGGGGTGACATCAAGCGTCATGCTCCTCATGAGCAGGCTCTCATTCACCGTCATCAGCATCATTAGCTCTTCAAGGGCAGTCATGCATGCTGCCAACCAACCTTCACTGCTCACATTTGCACACACCCCTTGTGACATGGGTTAGGAAGCCTTCACACACACCAGCTGTGCTCCAAATGCAAACTGCTCACTTGGTTAGCTTGTCTGCCAAGCAATTTCCAACACTGCCTCTCCACACTGAGACATGACTGGCCACTCATGCCTGAACCAGCTACTGAGAGCATGCAGGGCAGCTCAACACTCTCAACACTATGCACAAGACTAATTCAAACCTTTCCTATAAATATAAATTCTCAAACTCAGTCAGAAACGTTAGCTGAAAATAGATGCCTACAAAAATGGCATTTATAACCCCAATGTGTCCCTTGTAGGTCTGAACATTATAGTTGCTATTAAATCAAAATTCTCTTGACAATTTCAAGACAGACATCATTGTGCTTGAAGACACACATCCATGCAATTTATCATAGATAATAAAAGGATTTTTATATCCCTCTGCACGATTACTTTTTCATTTCAGGAAAAAAGTTATCTCTAACTAAAATGCTGGTTTATCTTACGATTTGTGTTAGAACCGTGTTATAAATGGAGCTACTGCCAAGCCCTGCAAACAAATTGCTGATTACATTGGAGAATTTATTATCTAGATTGCCTGTCTTTGGCATCGTCCCTCGATATCTCTGCACAATTTGTGTTAAAGAACAGAAGAAGATCTGCCTGGCACATAGTTACTTATGAGATAATATCTAAAGTCTCTGTGCGTGAGAGGCTGCTTCCTCCCCACTATATAAATGTATATGAGTCAAAACTAGGGCAGAACCAAATGTGAATTTCAATAGGATACATATTTTTTTGTTTGGACATGCAATTTTGGCAGTAGGACGCACCACACCTCGAATATCAGCCATAGCCTGATATGGTAATCCATTCAGGTGGAGTAGGAAGATCTGAGTAGTGCGTTACCTTTAAGGCAAGCTCAAATAGCAAATACTGACACAATGGCAGGCAACATACTGTTTTGTTTTTTAAACATTATATAATCATAATTTTGATAGTTTTGGTTGTAATAATGTTTCTTCTCTTGTCAATGCACAGTATAAACTGGTTGAGATAAGATAATAATCTGTTTTACATTGTATTAGCTTACTATGCCTGTCTCAATTAACTTGACCATGTTAGTTAATTTAAGTTTAAATGTATTAAATTTAAAGCAAGAAATTATTTTTGAGTGAATTATTCCATGGCTGTGAAGCTGTAAAATTTGGGTTTTTCCATCTTACATGAAATGCATGTTGCATGTGGCAACATTTATTATTACATTTATTGCATTAGTTAACATTAACAAACCATTAACATTCAGCATTAACGAACCATAAGTAACATTTTACAAACTAACCTGTATTAATTGACATTTATTTAACTGTTAGCTCCTGAATTGACTCATTTTATACAGTCCATGACAAAAAATAGGTCCACATAAATGATCAAAAATTCAATTACAGAATGCTCCTAAATATGCATTATATGGCCAAAGGTTTGTGGACACCTGACCATCAAAGCCCCCCTTTGCTGTTATAATAACCTGCACTCTACTGGGAAGGCTTTCCATAAGATTTTGTAGTGTGCCTGTGGGGATTTGTGCCCATTCAGCTACAAGAGCATTAGTGAGGTCAGGCACTGATGTCAGGTGAGGAGGCCTGGGGTGCAGTCAACATTCCAGTTTATCCCAAATGTGTTCAGGGGGTTTGATGTCATTGCTCTGTGCAGGCTACTCAAGCACTTCCACTCCAATCTTTGCAAACCATGTTTTCATGTACATCATTTTGTGCACGGGGCATTGTCTTGCTGGAACAAGTTTGGGCCCTTTAATTCCAGTAAAGGGAAATGTTAATGCTAAAGTATACAAAGACATCCTATACAATTGTGTGCTTCTAACTTTGTGGCTACAGTTTGGGGAAGACCCACATAATCTATTGGTCTGATAGTCAGGTGTACACATACTTTTGGCCATATATAACTTACTTTACATTTATATTTACATTTACCACATTTGGCAGACATCCTTATCAAGTGTGATTTAAGGTGCATTCACACATATAGCAACAAAGCGATTGGAGACCATTCATTTTCAGTGAAAGCTGGCAACTTCCAATGACATGAGCGACGACGATCATTGATGTCCAGCGACTTTGAGAAGTTGAGAAAAGTTGAGAAAAGTTTAACTTTATGCAAATTTGGAATGACTTGGTGCAGCGACTACCAATGGGAGTGAAGATAATACTCACTAGCAGAAGCAGCACCATTGTGGCAGTAGCCAATTAGCTTAGCTGAGCTTAGTTTAGGATCTTAGGGGGTTTAAAGCAAAAAAAATAAAATAATAAAATAAATAATAATGAAACACACTTTTTGTTGCAATCGAGCAAAATCCCAGTGTAGCTCCTATCTTGGGTGAAGTGTCCATCTTGTCACTGCTTTGGTGCCAGTACACTTCACCCAGGAAACACAGAGGCCACGGCTGAAGATCTGCGGTCCAGCCCCTGGTCATCATCGAACATACAGTGAATGACACCCTGATGGTGACACTCACTTACTGAGATAGGAGCTACACCTGGATTTTGTTCAATTGCAACAAAAATTGAGTGTGTTTCATTAATATTATTTTGCTTTAAATGCGCTAAGACCATAAGCTAAGCTAAGCGGCGCTTGCGCTTTTGCCGCAGATAGATGGCCACACTGGCAAAGGGCACAGACTACTTCTCCTTCATCTCGTAGGATATGATGCATATATACACTGGTGAATATTATATAAGACCACGCTCCCTCGAGAATGTTTCATTTTAGCGGCAAGAAAACTGGTTTGTTGTCAAAAGTGGAATGCTAGTTGCGCCACCCATGTTACTATGGCAACCAGTAGTAGGAACACCTACTGGCGACTTGCAGCGATAAAATCACTGTACGTGTGAACATACCTTTACATTTATCTCATTTAAAGAACTCTGGGTTAAGTGCTTTGCTCAGGAGCCCATCAGTAGTCCAACATCTTAACCAGTGATGCTACCACTGCCCTAAAACTCTAGTCTCCATTTGTAAATACTCAAACGTACTTTTCAGGTTCAGTTCTAAACCACCTTAAGTTATTGGTTTACTGCATGATGGTACTTAATAAACATTGGTTAGAGCAATTGTTGATTATCTGGCTTATTCAGTTTATTATTATTATTATTATTATTATTATTATTATTATTATTATTTTAAATCATCAATCAATACAAGTGTTTGTTTGTTTGTTACAGTACTTAAGTACATGGTTCACAGTAATAATATGTTTTTGAGTATAATTAAATTATAGTACATTTACTGTACTTAACTGTACTCTATTTTTTTTTTCAAACAACTTAATCAACTTTGCTATTATTTTTGATCACCACTAGAGAGTAAAAATATAATAGTGCTTATAAACCTGGGAGACTGTAAGCCAATTAAAAGACAATATGTGCACATTTTAAATAATTCAGTTTCAATCCTGCCTCTGCCCTGTGTGCATAGAGTTTGCATGTTCTCCCTGTGCTTTGAGGGTTTCCTCCGGGTACTCCAGTTTCCTCCCCAAGTCAGAAGACACGCGCTTTAGGCTGATTGTCATTTCTAAATTGTCCGTAGTGTGTGAATATGTGTGCGATTCTGCCCTTTGATGGGTTGGCACCACAACCTTGTGCCACGGTTCCGTGGGATAGGTTCCAGGCTCCCCCACAACCCTGTGTACGATAAGCGATTTGGAAAATGGATGGATGGAATTTCAAGGCCCAATCATAATAAAAAAGATTCCTGCAGAAAGTCTACATTTCAGGCTCCAAATGCTTAGTCAGCAGCAGCAATGTCTGAGACAGTGGAGACAGATCAATATCCCTGGACCAATTTCACAGGTATCTTCAGTTTTAAATGCTTCAAAGGAAACATATTGATAATGATCTGCAAATTCTGTATGCCAAAAGCCATTGGAATATCGGCATTTCATATATCCATCTTGCAGAAACACGTATAGGTGGTGGCTCAGTAGTTGAGACACTGGACTTCTGACTAGAAGGTCATGAGTTCAAATCCTAGCACCACCAAGCTGCCATTGTTGGGCCCTTGAGCAAGGCCCAACTGTTCAGTTGTATAAATGAGATATATGTAAGTTGGCCTGGATAAGGGTGTCTGCCAAATGGTAAAAATGTAAATGAGCCACTTGACTGCCTGTTGTGTTAAATATATCTTAAGTGCTGCAGCCAGAAATGTGTATGAGCTAGCTAGCTAATTAATTAACAAGCTGCATTTGAAAAAGAAAGCTACTTTCTTTATATACTGCTGATAATGGAGGTGGTGTTCTCTTCAGCATAGCTTATTTGTTAACATAAGAACAAAATAGAAATAGAGCATGTAAATTTTAGACATATAAAGAAATTAAAAGTAATTATTCAAGTTTTTCACCAGATGTCTTAATTACTCTTACTTGAGTAATTTCTTGATAACTACTTTTACTTTTACTCAAGTGAAATATTACTACAGTACTTTGCAAAAGTCTTTGTGTTTCATATTCTTTCCACTACTTATGGTATATTAATGCTGAAGTACATGGTTTATTCTTGTTAGCTAAAGTGTTAAATAATGTCGCTTAATGTAAAGTGTTAGGTATAATCTAATACACAGATAATACAGGATTTTGAGTTTTTTTGTGATTGTTGTGGCAAAAAATGCTTGATTTTGTTGTGGCTTTTTAAAAAAAAAATTGTGAAGTTTTGTGTGCTTTTTTGTTGCAGAAAACTACTTGAATTGGCAAAATTACAATAGTATGAAATTGTTTTGTGCACTCTTTTGCAGTGATATTTAGTACAGAGTGGTACAGAGGATGCAGTGGCTTGTCTCTTGCACCGTCTACTTCAACACCTGGATATTCCTGGAAACTGTGCCAGACTTCATTTCACTGACTTTAGTTCCGCCTTTAACTCAATTCAGCCTCATCAGGTAATCAGGAAACTACAGTGTCTGCAAGTCCCATCACCATTAGTACACTGGATTTATAATTTCCTTTCTAATAGACCACAAGTGGTGAAGGTGGACAATGCATTATCAACCATTATTGTTCTCAACACTGGTGCCCCTCAGGGGTGTGTACTTAGTCCTCTTCTTTATATTCTCTATACAAATGACTGTCATAGTCTAGTCACCACCACTCATTACTTTAAATATGCAGATGATACTGCCATTCTTGCATTGCTTAATAAGGACAATGATTCTTTTTTGGACTATCAATGCTCCATAGCACATTTTAGTACATGGTGTGATGATAATTTTCTCCACCTTAATATCAAAAAGACTAAGGAACTGGTTTTTAGCTCTTCCAAAACACTGACCCATCCTTCCAGTATTACCATTAACAGAGAGATGGTTGAAAGTGTGGAGCATTTCAGATATCTGGCATTACATTGGATAAACATCTCAACTTCAATCAGCACACTCTAGGTATTTAGAAGTGCTGTCAACAGAGACTCATAGTTATTCATAAACTTAAATATCTGTCTGTTCAGCCTAGTCTGCTTCTTCTTCTGTACTGAAGTATTATTGAACCGGTTCTTATGTCTGGTGCCATTTGTTTTTTCCATATGCTAACAGTAACCAATAAGAACAAACTCTTGAAAATAACTAATTTAGCGAGAAAAATAATTTTTATTCCCACCCCCAATTTATCGGACTGTGTCAGTTCATATACGCTCCGGAAGGCACATAAAATTTTGAATGACCCAAACCTCCCACTTTATCAATATTTCAACCCCCTTCCTTCTGGCCGCAGGTATAGACTACCCATGTGCAGAAAGGCCAGCTATGGTATGAGTTTTGTTCCTATGACTACACAAGCGTTAAACACATAGGTACTCAGCCATTGTGATGCCAGATGCATTTGTTGTATGGTGATCCTGATGTTTTTCTTTTTGTCCCCTTCTCCCCTCTATGCCTGTGATTGTTTATGATGGTTTATATGTATGATGTTGTTATGTTTTTGTTTTTCTACGCACCCACGATGGAAACAAATTTCTCTTTGAGGACCAATAAATTATCTATCTATCTATCTATCTATATTTGTTGGTAAATGAGACATTTTAGCTTTACTCATGTTCAACACACGTGAATTGAAGGGGGCTTTGGCTGAATGCACGTTGTGATGACGTCACATGACAGGTCTTGGCCCAAATCTGCGGAAAATCTGTTGAAAAATTGCAAGCTCCTGCAAATATTGGAGAGTTTCCTTCATTTTGCATTAATTTCTGCAATTGCAAAATCACAAAATCCTGGAGGGACTGTACATGTGTGTGAGTAAATTGACTGTACATGTATGTGACTAAATTGACATAATGGACTCCATTTATGTGAAATCAGGATAAACTCTAACACATGATGTTAGGATGAATAGATCTTGGCATCCCTCCGTGAATGAACTCTACAAGAGCTACTTATCTACTGAGTATGAAGATGACTGCACAATTTCCTTTCAGGGAAAAAAAAGACTGTTGAAGCATGTCCTTCAGGTTCACTTGTTTTGGTATAGCATTCCATTGTTTGATAGTGAGACAGAGGCTTGGATTAATGGCTATTAATTAGTAATTTACTTATGTGTTTGGGTTCTTTACCCTGGTTCATTACTGCCAGAAGGCTTCATAATCACACTCAAACCACTAAAGAACTGCTTTAAGTATATTTGCAGGCTTGCACAGTAATCTCATTATCACCGCTTCTGTTTGGCTTGTCAGTATTAAATGCACCTACAGTAAACCATGTCATTGGTCCATTCAATCAGCTGGAGACTGATGTGTCATGCTCATTTAACTCACAAAACATAGCACATCCAATTTAAGAGCACGAGGCACTGCAGATCAATTTTAACATTCTAATTAAAGTCAACCATTAAATGGCAATCCAGCGTGGGGGAGGATTTTAAATTTGTACTCACTCTGATGGCTGCATTAAGCAAAATACATATTAGTGTAATATAATTGTGTAATTGTGTTTGTCCATGATTGTTAATTTTTTATGTATTATTGTATTGCTATTGTAAAGTGTCCTTGAGCTCTGGAAAGGTGCTATATAAATTAAACATATTATTATTATTATTATTATTATTATTATTATTATTACTATTACTATTATTAAAGATACAATGTCGAATATCACAGCAAAGGATAACGACCGACACAGCAGCACCAGCACATGTGGGTACACACATACAGGAAGACAGAGCATGTGAGTGCAAGAGAAATGAGAAATTTAGGGAGGCAGAAAAACTAAGAAAGATTTGAGGAGAAAAAGCTTAATGAGAGAATGAGAGTTGGAGAAAAGCACATATGTCAAGAAGATAAAAGCTCTTCAGTTGGGCATTGCTGACACTTTCCCAATAAGAATCATCCGTGCTTTTAATAAAGCACCAGCTCTGGAGGCCATGCACTGGCCAACCATTCATTTCTTTTATAATTACATTGAAGAGAATCGGAACTGAGGAGAATCTTAACACACACTAGCATCAATAGCTATTAAAGCGATTTTCAAAGTATCTGTGTATGTAACTATTGTTTCTATTGTAACTGTTTCTATTTTGTCTTAGGCTTATTTGTTTCCCTGCTGTCTGATATGACTCATTGAAGTATCCTGTATATTATAAGATACACCATAAACATTATCAAAACCCATTCTATCCAGCAGGCCATGCTTTCTAAGTACACCACATCTTAGTTTACACAGACATTGTGACAGTTAAGCATGCAACACCCAGCAGCCCCACTGAGATTCCCATCTTACAACCAATGGCCTTGCATTAGTGTGTGGGATACTGAGATCTTCAGGCAACACACACACACACACACACACGCACACGCGTGAACGAGCAGCGAGAGCGAGACCATTAACTGAACATAAGCGGAGTGGCAGTGCACTGTTCCATAGGCTGCGTGTCCTGTTTTGAAAGTGAAATAACTGGCATTAGTCAAATGAACCGCCCACACACACTGTGCACCGCTTAGAGCTGCTGTTAGAATCTGAAGCATCAGCAAGCAGCCAACACCTGCCATTAAGCCATAAGCAGTTTGAGAGGTGAAACAGAAAACCAATGCATCATGTTGAAATGCACTTCTCTGCTCAAACACACAACCCTTCACCTATGGTAAAGAGCGTCAGCCAAGTAACACAAAAATAAAGCCCATCATTGTTGATTTTTAATGCATTCTTCTGGATAATGCCCTAATTGTCAAGGTCATCTGCCCTCTTAAGAGAGATGAAATGCAGTGATATGGTAAATTTGAAAAGCACTCTGCTAATCCAGGTGAGGGTTGACACCTGACAGGTGAGGGCTGAGCAAACAGGTCAACTTCAGCCTCATTTGCAGTGGTGTCCTAGGATCATCCTGTATACTGGGCTACAAAGTAGTTTATCATTACAGTAGTAGTGGTTTAATATTTTAACACAACAGCACATGAAGAGCCCACACACAGCTCATCTGATTAAGTGCTCAGGTGCTGACTTTGTCCTGGGGTAAATATAGTAAATTACTGAAATATTTTTAAATACAGTGGACTAGTGCCCATAGATATCCCCCGAAGTCATTGCTCCATATGTGGTATTTCATTAGGCAGCTTCTGGTTATGGGAGGTACAGTGAGTTTCACACAACTCTCTCACCTTCAAGCTTCCTAGTTTATTTCTATATACTTATCATAAATATATCTATTCAGGTTTTTAGCAACAAAAAAAAAAATCTTTCAGAATTTAATTATTTATTTCACTGTATTTATTGGGGAACACATGCTTATATGGCACAACTAACTTGAACAGTGTACTGTAACAAATAATGCATTTGCAATCTAGAGTCACTAAATAGATTGATAACTAAGCTATGAATGTAAAGCTTATGGTTCTAATACATTACATCCTAAACTGGACTTGTTTTGCAGCATCTGTTACTGTTTATTGAAACATTTCCTCACCCTACTCTCACCTTCTATTTCTCTTTTTTCACATTTTCAGTCATTCCTGGATGTTTTCCCTACAATATTTGACACTATAATTAATTTTATATTCATTATATTCACATTACATTGCTGCCTAATTAAATCCTGGACTGTGATTTTTAAGTGTTTCAATAATTCTCTCTCTCTCTCTCTCTCTCTCTCTCTCTCTCTCCTCTCTCTGGTGTATAAGTCCATCAATTAACATCTCTACCAGTATTGATGCAGGCACATAAGTAGCTTGAGAATTTCAGGCTAATCCGGTCTCAACGTTGCTGACACAATTATTCTGCATTTTGAAATCTTCAAGCTGCTTATTTCTTCATTGTTGTTATTTAATCTAAATCAAGCCGAACACCCCCTTCCCACTATGAATTGTAATCTCTTATGAAAAACCAGCATAGCAAAAAACTAGACTTTGATATTAGATCTATATTTACCTCTTCAGGATTGTGCAGAGATGCAGGGCATGACAAAAGGTGTACACACACATATACACCATTGAAAGTGCTCAGTCAGCAAAGAAAAGCCTCTTAAAAATATTTATGTTAAACACAGTACCTCCCTCTTACACATACACAATACACAGCAAACATCTCTCTCCATTATACACACACACAGACACACACACACACACACACACACACACACACACAGAGATCTTAATTGTTAAACCATATCCTACAATCAAGCAAGCTGTGTCTCAAGACTCATACATTTACATGAGCCAACCTTTATGAAAAGTTATTAACGTTGTTAATAAAATTGTTTAACAATTTACCTTCCAGTTTTTTATGCAGTTATTCATGTTCAGGACGTTTAAGAGGTTAAATCACTAGCGTCTACTATGGTGTGGAATTACAATAAAATATAATACTAGTTATGCTGCTTATAAGCCACCAAATACCACACAGATTTTTTAAGTACATCTGAAAGAAACCTTGTTAATCGCTGTGGCTTCCTTATTTAGCATATGTAAAACTTGTCATGACTTTGACTCTCTTGGTGTATGTGCTGCAAATCCTAGCTGTACGCAATTTGGCAGTGCTGTGTATTTGTAACTGAAACATGCCAGTGATTTAGTGTTGGTCTGGGTTACACCATCTCTTCAATGAAGGAGCATTTTAACACTGTATGGTCAAGCCACAGTCTTGCCATGGCCCTTCTGCTCTCCAGGTTTCATCACTGCCTCCCTCTGAGGAACCCAAGTAAGCAGTTTTATCATGGGGCTGATCAGTGGAATCTGCTGCTAGAAGCTGGCCGAGACTTTGAGAAAGATCCCTGTGGAATGGTAAGCTCTCTCTTTGTTGAGAAAACTCGCAGAATCTGACTGACAGTATACACTGAGAAGAAGAAATTCCAGAACTTGCCTGTAGGCTGAAGCTAATGTATAATGAGAGAACAAGATGCTGCATCAGATGTGGCACTGACAGCAGGAGAAATTCCTGTTTCAAAACTGTGATTGTGCTATCAGGATGCAGAGACTGCAAAGCTGTTAAATTAGTTAAAGAAGAAGATGTGACCACATGTGAATACAGTGACCACAACATCCACTCGCTTTTTGTAGACAGCCACAAAAAGCCAGTGGATTTTGTGGTCACTGTATTCTGGAAAACAATCCAAATGGTTTTGAGGTTTTGACCAAAATCATTTAAAAAAAAAAATTCTCTATCCACTTAAATGTATTTAACAAAAACAAAAAAAATGTAGAAATGTTTTTATTTATGTTATCTTCTAACCTTGCCTTGGTGCCTTTTTTGCAAAGATCACATCAGTAAATAACCTGTTTAACAAACACAGCAATAAAAACAATCTGCCTAAAACTTTCATTCTCTCTTAAAAATAAAGGTTCCAATTAGAACCAAAAATAGTTTTTCAGCCTGATGCCATAGGAGAACCCTTTTAAGTTGAACTTATAGGGTTCACTTTAACCTGTTAAGGGATGATACATTGAAGAACCACCACACTGCTCTGAAGAACCATATATATATAACTTTCTCCCTTTATTTGTTTTCAGTTTCCCTGTTAGAATTCCACTGCTTCTGCTGCCTGTTGACATATTGAGAAGTTGGTTATTGGGCCTGTGAACTGTTTTATCTGGCTGCTGCAGCAAATAAGGGCAGCTCTCTCTCTCTCTCTCTCTCTCTCTCTCTCTCTCTCTCTCTCTCTCTCTCTCTCTCTCTGTGTGAACACAAAGAACTTCAGACAATTTTTTGACACAGTAAAACTGACCAGAGTTGGGTATAATGCTACAAAGTAACGCATTACTGTAATCTAATTACTTTTTATGATAACACAGTAATGAGGCGCATTACCTTTTAAATTTATGTACTTTGATTACAATTACTGATGTCAATAAAATTACATTAATTCCATTACAAATTCATTGTTAAAAAACAATATTAAGTAAAATGCATTTTTAAAATAATCACATTTGGCCCCGAAAATTTTTTTCTTTAGCCCCGAATAATTATCCACTTGGAGTGGTTTGTCACTACATAACTAAACGTCAGTAAAAGAAAACAGCCTGTGATTTTATATCTTCAGTGAACAGAGGCGAGACCAATCAGACAGGGTTTGCAGGAAAATATGTGGAAACACTCATTTCTTATTGGCCGATATCTCTCAATTCTGCCAAACGCTAACTCACACAGTCAGTGTGAGGAAAAATGGATACATGCCGATTTTTTTTTTTAAACCAGTAAATGGGTTGAAACTGAAACAGTAACATCCTCTGATGCTGAGCAGGCAAACAAGGTGTGTAAATGACTATGAGTTCCAGTATACATTAACATGATATGAGCAGAGCATAAGAAAAGATAATATACTGTAGCAGCTAAACCCAGATCATGATAGCTTAGCTGTGCCTTCCCTTGGCTAGAAATACCAAACTAGCCTACTAAGAAAAGTTTTATATTGTATCGGTCTGGTAGTCCTACAAACAGTGACAACACCTGAGGCAAGTTTTATGATAAATCCATTTTTTTCTGATCATGTCATACATTGACACAAACTAAAACTACTGAAAGAACTATGAGTTTCACTTTGTTTTGTATTTTTTAGGTTTGATAGGTTTTGAAAGTAACTTGAAAGTGAAGTAATTAGTAATTTGATTACTTTTTACATGCAACAATCAGTAATGTAATCAAATTACAATTTTAAAGTAGTAATTAGTAATCTATAGTGCATTACTTTGTTTGAGTAACTTACCCAACACTGAAACTGACCCCCTGTTCATTTGTACAAATCTCTTACTTATCAAACTGGCTTGTTTGAAGACTGGTGTTTAAATCATGCATGTGTGTTTGCATAATCAGTAATGGGCTTGAGATAGACTTATGACCTCTTTGCAATGATTGTTCTTGAGCTTTTACTGCTAGGGGTCAATTCAATTGAGGGACATGAGGAACAATTCTATTTTCATAGAGATGTTTTTAAAAAATTATATATATATATATATAATTTGTCAGACTGTGCAGCTGCTCTCGATGATTTGCTTCTGAGGCCACAAGTTTTTTTTCTAAATTCATTTTAGTGATTGGTTTATAATCAAGAAGGGGCTACTTGTTTAGACACTGCTTAATAAAAGGTTGTTTGGTTGTTGGATGAATTTTGTATTTCAAAGCTGTCATTTAAAAAAAATTGTAAACAGTACAGAACAGTGAATTGAATCATATAGAATTGATATTTCAATTATTACTACTATTATTGATATTTCAATTATTTCAATTATTACTTCAATTATTAGACTACATGTGATTTGACATTATTAGTAACTTGATTTATTGATTCATTGTTAAACTCTTTTTGTTACACATTAATGGCAGGGGTATTTTTGATAGTAAGTTATTAAAGAAAACTTTATCTAGCAGACTAGTTTTTTACTCTCAAAGATGTCTAATGCAATGCATTAATACGTGCAATTGCAATTAATACATTAATATTAATTGTCTGCGATGGACTGGCACCCTGTCCAGGGTGTACCCCGCCTTGTGCCCGATGCTCCCTGGGATAGGCTCCAGGTTCCCCGTGACCCTGAAAAGCAGTAAGTGGTAGAAGATGGATGGATGGATATTAATTGTTCTGTTTTAAACCAAATTATATCACTAGCATTTTGCACTGTTACAAATGTACAGTATATTGCTAACTTGCAAAAACAACAAAAAAAAGATAATTAAGCGATTAGCCCACCTGTTTATATTAGTGCTACATTAATGTATCATATTATTAGTACCATAAGTCAAATAATTATAACACAGGCCTAGTCACAGATGTACCAGGGTGTGCCTATATCACCTACATTTGCAGCTGGAACAGATATGTGCCTAACAGAAATATTTAATTGACCATGTTTGACTGTTTGGCCATGTTAATGTTTGACTGTAATATTATGTTTTGGTTTCAAAACAACAATTTGTAGATGATTGGTTAATACACATATCAAGATTCGCAGAACTATCCTCTTTATCCAGAACAGAATGTTGAAAGATTTACTAATATTGTAAGTTTGCATGTAAAAATAAGCAAAGAGAATTGTTTAACCAGAGTTCAGAGGGTTAAAAGAGCATTTCCTTTTTATTGTCACGTATCGTGACGGAGCGGAGATAGGACGGATGCAAGTGCAGTATGAACAGTTGTTTATTTTAAAAGAGAGACAGGCAGACAAATCCAAAACGTGATCCATAAACGTAATCCAAAACGGGCGAAGGTCAGGCGATCTGCAAACAGGCATACACAGGGTTAAACATGAATCAAGGTCGTGGTCACGGAAAACAGGGTCGATAAACAAAACGAGAAACATGAACTATGACGAGGAACTGGGAGCGGATGACCCAGCGTGAACTAACTCTAAACATGGACCGTGACTATGACTACTAAACGAACTAATCTAACTCTACGATAATCTTCCGCGTTGTGTGCTGGGAGGCGCGCGGTATATAAGTGGACATGATCAGCATCTAAACTGCTAGCAGCTGAGGGCAATACAGACACACGTGAATCCCAGCCAATGACAGAACAGGGAGGAGACATGACAGAAACACGAACAAAACACATGTGTCCAGATGTCACTACTGTCAACAATGGAAAAGCAGGTGCTCGCGCATTCGCGCTTAGAGCACGCTGCTTCAAGTGGAAATCATGACAGAACCCCGCCCCAAAGGCCCTCTCCCGGAGTGCCATGAGTCATCCCATTTCATTGGCGGCCCCGGCCCCCTGGGCTGAATGTCCCAAGCAGAGCCAGGAAACCGCACGGTGTTCTTGGCGGCGCAGGGAAGCGGAGCGACGTCCCTGGCTGAACAGGGAGGCAGAGTAACGACCACAGCCGGGCAGACAGGCTGAGCGACGTCCTCGGCGGAGCATGAAAGCGGAGCGACGTCCTCGGTGGAGCATGAAAGCGGAGCGACGTCCTCGGTGGAGCAGGGAAGCAGGGCGACGTCCTCGTCGGAGCATGAAAGCGGAGCGACGTCCCAGGCTGAACAGGTAGGCAGAGCGACGACCACAGCCGAGCAGGCAGGCTGAGTGAAGTCCTCGGCGGAGCATGAAGGCAGCGCAACGACCACAGCCAGGCAGACAGGCTGAGCGAAGTCCTCGGCGGAGCATGAAAGCGGAGCGACGTCCACAGCTGGGCAGGCAGGCTGAGCGAAGTCCTCGGCGGAGCATGAAGGCAGAGCGACGACCACAACCGGGCAGACAGGCTGAGCAACGACCACAGCCGGGCAGGCAGGCTGAGCGAAGTCCTCGGCGGAGCATGAAGGCAGACCGACATCCTCGGCGGAGCAGGAAAGCAGAGCAACGTCCTCGGCGGAGCAGGAAAGCAGAGCGACGTCCTCGGCTGAACAGGGAAACGGAGCAATGTACTCAGCAGAGCAGGGAAGCAGGGCGACGTCCTCATCGGAGCATGAAAGCGGAGCGACGTCCCCGGCTGAACTGGAAGGCAGCGCGACATCCTCGGCTGAACAGGAAAACAGAGTGCTGTACTCAGCAGAGCAGGGAACCAGGGCGACGTCCTCGTCGGAGCATGAAAGCGGAGCGACGTCCCCGGCTGAACTGGAAGGCGGAGCAACGTCCTCGGCTGAATAGGAAGGCAGAGCGACGTCCTCGGCTGAGCAGGAAGGCAGAGCGACGTACTCAGCGGAGCCTGCAAGCTGAACTTGGCTGGTCATGTCAGCCGACTGGGATGTGAGCAGAGCTTGGTTGTCCGTGTCAACAGACACTTGGTTGTGCATGTCAGCAGACATGGATGTGAGCAGAGCTTGGCTGTGCGTGTCAGCAGATTCGGGCGTGAGCAGAACATAGCTGTGCGTGTCAGCAGACTCGGGTGTGAACCTAAGTTGGTTGGTTGGGTCATCAGACGGGAACATGAGCAGAGCTTGGTTGTTTGTTTCAACAGACACTTGGTTTTGCATGTCAGCAGACATGGACGTGAGCAGAGCTTGGTTGTCCGTGTCAGCAGACTCGGGCTTTGGCAGAACTTGGGTGGTCGTGTCAGTAGTCTTGGGCGTGGGCTGAACTTGGGCGACTGGGTCGGTAGACTTGGGCGTGGACTGAACCTGGGTGACCGGGTCGATAGACTTGGGCGTGGGCTGAACTTGGGCGACCGGGTCGGTAGACTTGGGCGTGGGCTGAACTTGGGTGACCAGGTCGGTAGACTTGGGCGTGGGCTGAACTTGGTCAGCCATATCAGTAGACTTGGGCTTGAGCAGAACTTGGTTGGCCGTATCAGTAAACTTGGGTGTGAGCAGAACGTGGTCGGCCATGTCAGTAGACTTGGGCGTGAGCAGAACTTGGTTGTTAGGCTTAGATATTAGCGGAACTTGGTCAACTGGATCAGCAGACTTGGACGTGACATCAGGAACTTGAGACTTGACTTGGACTTCAGAGACTGGAGACTTGACGTGGACCTCAGGGACTTGAGACTTGACGTGGACCTCAGGGACTTGAGACTTGACTTGGACCTCGGGGACTTGAGACTTGACTTGGACCTCAGAGACTAGAGACTTGACTTGGACTTCAGAGACTAGAGACTTGACTTGGACTTGGACCTCAGGGACTTGAGACTTGACTTGGATTTCAGAGACTTGAGACTTGACTTGGACTTCAGAGACTAGAGACTTGACTTGGACCTCAGGGACTTGAGACTTGACTTGGACTTGGACCTCAGGGACTTGAGACTTGACTTGGACTTGGACCTCAGGGTTGAGCTAAGGTGCTGGAGCCTCCCTGTTGACCTCTAGCTGGAGCTCGGCAGGTGAGCCCACCTCGTGGGTCTCAGGTTCGAGCTCTGAGGTTGCCAGGTTCACCTCCGGCTGGGGCTCAGGTGCTGAGACCTCCGACGGGCGCTCCGAGGTCACCCTGTTGACCCCGGGCTGGATCTCTGCACGGGCTCTCCGGTGGAGTTTCTTATGCTCCCGCCAGCTGCTCTTGAAGCATTCATGAGAGCAGTAGAATGCTTCCTGGAGACCCAGTTTTTTGCAGGTAGGGCATTGTAGCTTGGTCTCCCTCCTGCAGCCCTCAGACATGCATGTCGGTCCCACCTCCTCCACGTTGGCTGGAAACTGAAGCGGATCAGTGGAGGCTGACCTGTCAATCCCCTCATAATAGAGGTTAAAGGGCAGGTCAGGCTGGGGCTGTCCATTGACTCTCCACCCCAGTAAATCCAGACCATGAAGCTGCCCTGGTTGCGTGAACTCCTCCATAAAAAGTTCTGCAAATTGAGTGACATCCTGGAGGGCATAGGACCCAGTGCTCACCAGCTGCTCCGCCCAGTCACAGGCCGGACCGCAAAACCTGGACACCAAGAACCCGATCCACTGTCTCTTAGTAGGCTTGGGATACGCCAGGCTGCAGAAATATTCCTGGCAGTTGAAGAGGAACTTCAGCGGGTAGCTCCCCAATCCCGCTGTCTCTGGCGGCAGTTCAACGGCGTACCGCTGAGAGAACTGCACGGACAAGAATGCGGCCAGTAATCGGAATGTTTCCCGATAAGGTATTGTCCTGCTACTCCCATTGTAGCGTGATGTCTCCCCTGTCCTCCTGCTGCATCCATGTTATGGCAGAAGATTCTGTCACGTATCGTGACAGAGCGGAGATAGGACGGATGCAAGTGCAGTATGAACAGTTGTTTATTTTAAAAGAGAGACAGGCAGACAAATCCAAAACGTGATCCATAAACGTAATCCAAAACAGGCGAAGGTCAGGTGATTGGCAAACAGGCATACACAGGGTTAAACATGAATCAAGGTCGTGGTCACGAAAAACAGGGTCGATAAACAAAACGAGAAACATGAACTATGACGAGGAACTGGGAGCGGATAACCCAGCGTGAACTAACTCTAAACATGGACCGTGACTATGACTACTAAACGAACTAATCTAACTCTACGATAATCTTCCGTGTTGTGTGCTGGGAGGCGCGCGGTATATAAGTGGACATGATCAGCGTCTAAACTGCTAGCAGCTGAGGGCAATACAGACACACGTGAATCCCAGCCAATGACAGAACAGGGAGGAGACATGACAGAAACACAAACAAAACACATGTGTCCAGATGTCACTACTGTCAACAATGGAAAAGCAGGTGCTCGAGCATTCGCGCTTAGAGCACGCTGCTTCAAGGGGAAATCATGACATTTATTAATTTATCTCTAGGCTTAACAAGCACATGCAGGCACAACACCTGTTCAAAGCAAGCAACAGGACATACAATCATGAGAAAAAGAAAGTAAACCTTGTATGTTTTATTTATCAGGGCAAATAACCTCAGGTGTCAACAAAAAAGCCCTCAAAAGATTTCAATATGTAGACATTTTTTTCCCAAAAAAAACAACATTCCGAAACCAGGTGGGAAATATGGTGAGGACCACACAATTGTTATTTAACCCCTGATAAATAAGGGGGAAAAACAGAGAATTGACAGATAGTGTACTTTCTTTTTCCTATGACTGACTATGATCACACACTGATCAAACAAAAAAATTTTTTGTATGTGAGACCTTGTTGCACTGCAACTCTATACCGTGAGAACATACTCTTGCTTTCAAGACAAAATTTCCATCGTATCCACCTAAATATGCACAAATAGCCAGTTTTTCCATTTAGACCTAACTGCAATGCACGGCTTGCTTTCATCTGCTGCTTTGGCCATAATTTGTGTTTTGCTTGGAAATTGTTGAAGACTGTTGCTATTAACTGCATTCCTGTTGCACAGGAATTGCTGCCCCAAATTTAGCCTATTACCCAAAGACACTTAAAATTCAACATAGAAGCAAATACTCACATCTGTAAACCCAGTTGGAGATAGAAAAAAAAACACCAGCCGTGAGTGAGAAGAAACAAGGGTCCAGATTTTATTTCCACCTCACGCGATCCACACCAATGCGAATTCTCAGAAGTGATCTGACACCTGGAGCTCAAGCTCCAGTATTTATTCTGTATTTACACAGTAAATAACCAATATATTTTAGAAAGACTATGATATCAATACCAATAGGGTTAAAAAGGGTCATCTACATTACCATGATGTTCAAAAAAAGGCTTATCAAATTTACCATGATGTTTTGAAAGAGGACTTTCTGACTACCATTAGGATTGAAAGTGGGAGAGAGAGAAAACAATTTAGAGAGACCTTAGTCTCATGTTGTTATCTCATAATGTTATGTGTGTGCGTTGGGGCCTTTGGGTGTGTGTGTGTGTGTGTGCACGCCCGCCCTTGACTGTACGAGAGTGTGTGTGTTTCTCAGCCTGCACTCCTCAGCTCTTATATTTCTCTGTGACTAATAAACCATAGTTTGTTACACTTAAAGATCTTAAAGTGTGAATCCAATTCGTCCATATCCGCCTAATACCGCTTCTGTGTGTCTAGGTGCCTGTCATCATTTTTCCTTCTCTCCTTTACTGGAGGGGCTGGATTTGGATCTGAACACTCACTATCAGCTCGCGCATCTCACTGCTGACATCATGGTGCTACTTGACGTTCTTCGCAGCACCCCCTCTGGAAATGGAAATGCGGGGTCCCCCCCCCCCCCCCGATACAGAATCCACCCTGCGAATGTGTGTATTGACGCCTCTACACAAACAGACCCTCTGCCTGACCCTCCCTCCAGCTTTCAGTCTGAGGATGATATTGCCTTCTCTGATCTGGGCTCTGACCATTCTTCCCTCTTCTCACCTGTCAGTCCGCCGTACTCTCAGGACGCCCCCCATTTTCTTCCCCCTACCGCTCTCCTCAGGATTACACACCCACCAGTCCTGTGAATTTTCAATAAAATTACATATTACTCATACTAGGTCTCCCTCGTGTTTATTTCATGTCATTTTTATCCACAACAGAATCTTCATCAGATTCCTGTAATGCACAACAAGCACAATAATCCCTCCCTCTAAACTCCATGTATGTGCAGTTGTGCACATGCAGAAGGGCGGGCCCAATAGAAAAAAAAGAATTAAAAAGATTAAAGGAACATTGACAATAATATTAATGATAGAATGCTTAATGTACAGTATTTATGAATGCAAACAGCACCTTACTGGTTTTGTGTTTATAAAACAGCTTTGGTTGCACTGCGACACTGACCTGAATATGAATGAATGGATAAATGAATGAATGGTTTGAAATAATGCCAAGTGTAATATGTTTGTCAATCAGCCAGAAAAAGACCAACAATATCAGCAAGTTTCAAAAACAACAAATAGAGAAAAAGCTGGAGAGTCAGTACAGAGGTGAGATAATGCTGCATTTATGGTGCTTTGTGAGTGGTAAGTTGTAATAATGTAATTTCCCACCTCAGCACGTTCAACATGTGAAGTGGAAAAAAAAAGTGGATGCCTCCACTAGCAAGTGGCGTTAGCAACAAGCTAGCCAGTTAACCTTACAGTTGTTATATGAATGATAACATTAACATTGATGATTAGCTTCTCAAAACTGAAATAAGAAATAGAAACATTGTTGAATACAATGTTTATATGCGTACAGGCATCAGAATATTCCTGTATACATGGTTGTTGTACGTATGCCTGAGTTGCCACTCTAAATACTGTAACTAGCCTATAGCTAAGCATCTGTTAGCACCCACAATTCCTTGCAGACTGAGCATGCACATCTCCTTTCAGTGCATTTTCTGAATAAGGTGTTTACATGCAACAAATTTCAGATTAAAACAGGCATATTCCAGAGGTGGGAATCAGAATACTGTCTTCATCTAAATCGGCAATCAGATTGCAGTGTTTACATGACTCAATACTAATTCAAATATTGACAAATTCTGATTAATATCGGAATATTGATGTGCAATATTACCATGTGTAAATACAGTCACTGTGAGACACTGTGGTAACATTGAACCAACGCTTTCCATCAGAAATCACACTTTTATACTCATCAACTCCGAGGTATAACTCTGACTTGTTCTTTAAGACTCTCTGGTATCACACAGAGAGTTTGTCATAATATTCAGTGTGACAGTAACATTGTGAACATGCATAAAATTATCACATCATGCAGTCATTCCAACTGGCAGAACCACTCACCATTCCTGTGCTGTTAATGGCACACACCAGGACACTTTAAAGCAGTGATTTTTTAAAAACTTGAGTTTACCCGTTTTTCAGTTCATGAAGAAGGGTCACAAAATGGTAAGTTTGCTTGTTCTTGCTGATCAGCATAAATATTATATAATCTTATATAATATTATATTATACAACATGAAAAAGGCAACATAGTATGAAGTACATCCACCCATCCATTCATTTTCTATACCGCTTATCCTTATCCTTCAGGGTTGTGGGGAACCTGGAGCCTATCTCAGGGAGCATTGGCACAGGGTGGGGTACAGCCTGGACAGGGTGCCAATCCATCACAGGCCACAATCACATACACATTCACACACCCACTCATACACTACGGACACTTTGGACATGCCAATCATGCATGTTTTCGAACTGGGGGAGGAAACCAGAGTACCCAGAGGGAACCCCCGCAGCACGGGGGAGAACATGCAAACTCTGCACACACAGGGCAGTGGCAGGAATCGAACCCCCAACCCTGGCGGTGTGTGGCAAATGTGCTAACCACTAAACCACCGTGCGTGGCATAGTGAATATTTGTGCATATGCCAAGCTCAATCCGGAGAAGAACAAACAAATCTTAGACATCAGGAAATCAGTTGTTGTTGTTTTTTAAATTAATTTTTGTCTTCCTGTTCTGCTATAATCCATATCAACCTCACTGACAGCCTCAGAAAACATCAGCCTTAATATTTTCCCTTCCATTTCTGTACTGAATTTCAAATATGATCACCACCTGGCAGAAAGACAGCTTCTTTACATAAAGTTGAATAGCTTGAGAATAAGGATTTTTTAAAATACCAGACTATTATTTTTCAGGATTGTTTTTCACCATACAATTATTTAGGTAACTAAATGACACAATTATTCAGCTACAGAAAGCCTTGTTTTAACAAATCAAACTAATATTGAGAACACATAAATATGTTGTGGATCATCCTTCTCTATAGGTTATCTTTTTAACTGTGATCTGAGTACCTAGTGATTGCAGTCAGGGTGTTCCTATGTTCAAATTATCATTCACTCCTACTGCTCACATTTGGTCTTGAAAAGTATGTAGCAAAATTACAACTATATGTTGACTGTGTGATTAACAGGTGTTAGCTGGCCAGAGGGTGGAATTGTGGAAGTTGGAGAATAAAAACCCACACTTCAAGGTGGAGATGTTTATGGTTGTGTGTCTGCCTCCAGCTGTGTCCTCCACACATTTTCCATGAATCAAACATCAGATGTGCTCCCTGAATGCTTTCACACTCAGAGCTCTTTGACAAACACTCATTCTCTCACACCTGTAATGTTTTCTTATTAAAAATTTATTTTAGTTTCAAACAAGATCTTATGATGTCACCCCACAACACACACACACACTTACTGTCTGTGCTTCTGTACTGAGAGAGAAAGAGCGAGAGAAACAGACAAAAGACCTCCAAGCAAAGTGCCTCTGAAGCTGTAGGTGGTGAAAATAGTTGATATTCAAAATAGCAGATGCTCTTCTACATGCAGATTTTTTAACACAAATACTAAAATCACAGGCACTATGGGGTTTGTTTTTGTCATGCATCGTTCATTAATTCATTTATTTATCTTCAGTAACCTCTTTATTCTGCTCAGGTTGGAAGTGGATCCAGAGTCTATTCCCAGAACAGTGAGCATGAGGGACAGCAGTCTATTGTGGAGCACCATGCAAACACATTTACACACTCACTCACACCTTGGGGCAATTTACAGTTGTCAATTCACATACCACGAGGGCTGCAACTAACGATTATTTTCATAATCGATTCACATACCATTTTTTGGTTTATATTATATATAAGTATTTATGCATTATTTTTTATGGATGCACAAAAAGCACTGAATTAAACTACAGTCCTAAATTAACAATAAAAACTCCCTTACACTGCACCTTGTGGTTTCTGTTACTCACTGTCTTTAGGAATATTATTTTGTGTATCTTGTGTTTACTTTTCATCATAATGTTTTAATTAGACATTACCGATCTTACTCGCGCTCCCACTGTGTATCTGTGCATCTACACCGCGTGTGAGCAACAACGAGGCCTTGTTACTAATAGATCACTTCTGTTATAATAAACCAGAAAATTTACACTGCAAGCATGCAAATACAACATATAATGACAATAAACTGGAATTAAACTAAACCTTTTAAGCAACTTGCACCAGTTTCCCCAAGCCCTTACACACAGTGGAGCATTTTGGATATAAACATAAGTTTGTGCTCGTGCATCACTGTTTGATCTCCGTTGTGTTTAATATAAAATGCTACCCTGCCTTAGAGGACTTTCTTCAACATTCACTTGACGATTTCGCCTCAGTCTGAGGGTGACTGAGATCATAAAAGGTAACGTTGACACAAACAGTGAACTGAAGAAAGAAGTCATTGTCGGTGACTCTGGGTATTAGGCTAAAGCTAGCAGCATCACATTACGTGCATATGACGTCATGCGCCGTCAACTAGGCAGCAGCTTATACTTCCGGTTAGTAAAAAAAATGCTAGTGTTTTATTTGAGACGATATTGCCTTTCTAAAATTCACACACTAGATGGTTGAGTATGCAGTACATAGTGTAAGTGTATAGTACTTTGGGACACAACTTTAGTATTTACTCTCCGAAGCGTGTTTTGGGAACAGAAGTAACTTAATGAGTAAATGTACCTCGTGCCGCCCGCAGACCGACTAATCGATATTGAGATTCATTGAAGATTTTCATAATTGATTATTATCGATTTTATTGATTAGTTGTTGCAGCTCTACAGACCACTACATTTTTGTGAGGTGGGAGGAAACCAGAGAACCCAGAGTACATGTCAAATTACTAAAACAGCAGATTATATACACTATATGGACCAACATATGTGGATATCTGACCATCACACCCATACGTGCTTGTTGAACATTCCATTCCAAAGTTGGTCCACACTATAACAGCCTCCACAATTTTGAGAAGGCTTTCTATTAGATTTTGGAACATGGTTGTGAGAATTTCTGTCCATTCAGCCACAAGAGCATCATGCACTGATGTCAGGCAAGAAGGCCTGGCACATAGCAATCCAAATTATCCCAAAGGTGTTCAGTGAGGTTGAAGTCAGGGCTCTTTACAGGCCGCTCAAGTTCTTGGCAAACCATGTCTTCATACACCTCACTGTGCACAGTGGCAGTGTCATGATGAAATACGTTTGTGCCCCTTAATTACAGTGAAGGGACATATAAAGGTACAACATACAAAGACATCCTAGACAATTCTGTTCTTTCAACTTTGTGGCAACATATTGGTGAAGGCCCACACTTGTGTGTGATTTTCAGTTGTCCACAAACTTTTGAATATATAGTGTATATACACTGTATAACTATATACTGTACATCTCACTGAGTAAAAATACTGAGACTATACCTACATCTGTCTTTGGTGTTACAGTTGAATAGTTGACGCATACCATTTCTTCGCAGTGTGATAGCGCTCAATTAGAGCAGCGACTGCAATAATTCAAACAAAGCAACATTATATTTTAATTGAAAAAGACTTCCATTATTAGATTTTAATTGGTGGACAAGTCATTAATTTAGGAAGATATACTGTCTATCAACCAAGCTTGGTTGTGGGCAATATTTACATGTTTACACCCGCCAATTGTTATCATCATCATTTAGATCTTATTATCACAACAATTTTGGTTAATCAACTATAATCTTATCTAAAATTCTTTCTATTTAGCAACCAAATTGCCTATGCATAGAATCCTTTCCTTCACTTCCAATTTTTTTTTTAAATGATTGTTGCTAAAAACTCTCCAGTAGCAAAACTTTGAAATAACATGCTAAAAACATTTTGCACTGGAAGGTTTGATATTTTAGTGAAAGTACACATAACTGTACTTGAGAGTCGCACTCTGTATTTGGTGTATATCTGTGCTTGTAGTAAGGATTCTATGCATAATATTTATGGGATGGCCTGTAAATTAGGATGGCCATTAAAAACAACTAGCCACAGTTCTCTCACATGTCCTTTTCCCTGCAAGTGTTCCACTGGTCCATACTGTTAAAAGAATTGTCCTAATTGTGCTTAATGGTATTTTAAACTACTTATGCATTTTTATATGCATTGCTTGAATGTGTGCAGGTCAAACAACCATCAGTCTTTGATGCATCTCATCAAAGTGCATCTCAAAAAAGTAGAACATCGTGGAAAAGTAAATTTTTTCCATAATTTAATTTAAAAAATGGAGCTTTCAAATATTCTAGATTCATTACACATAAAGTGAAATATTCCGAGCCTTTTTTTATTTTAATCTTGATAATTACGGCTTACAGAATACAGAAATTTTGACCTCTAATCAGCTAACTAACTCAAAACATCTGCAAAGGTTTCCTGAGCCTTTAATCTCTCAGTCTGGTTCAGTACACACATCCATCCTTCCGTTCACCTTCTACCGCTTACTCCTTTTCAGGGAGCCTATCCCAGGGAGCATCGGGCACAAGGCAGGGTACACCCTGGACAGAGTGCCAATCCATGGCAGGGCACTACACACTCACACACTTTGGACATATCAATCAGCCTACCATGCATGCCTTTGGAAGGAAACCAGAGTACCCAGATGAAACCCCTGCAGCAAGGGGAGAACATGCAAACTCCGCACACACATGGCCCCGGCAGGACTTGAACCCCGGACCCTGGAGGCATGAGGCAAACATGCTAACCACTAAGCCACCGTGCACCCCTCAGCACACACATTTCATTAAGGAATCAAGGTCCCAGAGTCTGGAGGACGAGTGGAGAGGCACAGTATCCGGACACAGTCACCACACCCGGAGTTCTAATTAGAGACACCTGTTTCCAATCACACACACATTCTCACTATTCCTTTTAAGAGACGCTTATTCACTCATCAAGTTGAGAAGTATGTGCTCAGTTGCCTAGTATCTCTGTCTATACCAAGCCTTATTATTCTATTTTTTGACTTTGCTCACGTTTACGACCTCGTTGCCCTGTCTGGTTTGTACTGTTTGCCTGATTGCCTGGCCCTCTGCCTGTTTAGGATTATTGACTTCTGCCTTATCCTTTAGACTTGTTGTTTTATTAAACTGCTATACCTGCACTTGCCTTTCTGTCTGCGCCTCCATTTCGTGACAGAAGACTTTGCCATAACATGGAAGCAGCAGGTACACCTGAGTGACGTCAAGCCTTCGACGCCCATGGACGACTCCTGGGAGAACACCACCAGCAGCTCGCCTATCTGATCACACAGGTCAACCATCTTTCCCAGAGCACACTGGCAGTCATGCAGACTCACACCCCATTTCCGTTGATACCAGTGTTATAGAAGTATGCGGGTGATACAGCACGATGCAAAGGTCTCCTGCAATGCTCGTTTTTCTTTGCCGGCTATGCAGGCATGCCGGAAGCACGCAAGATCACCTACTTCATGGAGCTATTAACTGCCAAAGCTCTCACCTGGGCAATAGCAGTATGGGACAAAGGTGTCAAGCCCACCTCCTCGTACGATCAGTTTACGGGGCTGTTCCGACGTGTCTTCAATCAAACTCCTAATGGCAAGGAAATGAGAGAGGAGCTCATGACCATTTCTCAGGGCTCACAACGCATAGCAGAACATGCCCTCGAGTTCCAGGCCATCACCGTAAGTAGTGAGTGGAATGGACCAGCGCTGAAAACTGTGTTTCACAATGGACTAAACCTGGAAGTAGTAATGCAGCTAGCTTGCCACGATGACCGACTCACCCTTGACTTGCTCATCGACCTGGTCATTCATTTTGATCACCTGCTTTACAGCCGCTGTCCAGCCCATAATGAGGGAGCTCTCACAGCACTGTATAACACCACAGACCCCATGCAGCTAGGGTGCATGTGGCTCAACAAAGCTGAGAGGGAGAGACTCCATTGAGAGTTTTGCTGCTTTTACTGTGGACAAGACACCCATCTCATCCGGGCTTGCCCTCTCATGTTTCATCGGGACACCGGGGAGAGCAGGGTCTCCAAACCCTGCTCCCAAAGGGCAAGTCCATCCCAGTTATCCTCTCCTCAAGCCTTCTTTTTAATAGTCAGGACTGGATAGAGAGGGGTTAAATCCTGGGCCCAGGTCCGGGTCACGCAACTCGGGGAAAGGACCCGTCAAGAGAAGCGTGCCTGAATGTGTATTAACAAATGTGTGTGTGATAACATAAATAAGTGTAACAGTGTGTGAATATAATATTGGTGTGAGAGCTTGCATGCGTGTGTGATAAACTCCAAAAATTAGTTTTGGAGATAAGTGTGAGTGAGTGTGTGTTCTTTTCTGTGCAGGCCTGCTTCTGTGTGAAAGGAAAAAGGGGGAAAAAAAAAAAAAAAAACACACACTGTGTGTGCTCTTCAGATTGAGATGGGTAACACAGAACGCTGTGAGATATTTCTGCTTTTTCATTGAATGTTTTGAATTTGGTACAGACTTTGTGTGAGTCGGGTGGGACTGTTTGTATTATAATTATTTTGGTATCAATAACTGCTGTATGAATGTTTTAAAAATTGGGGAGCAGTCAAGAACATTGTAAATATTTTAGACATCTGCCTGATTGCCCGTTGTGTAAATCAGAACTTCTAGACCTGTAATATATAAAAACATATTCCCAGATTGTGTGATCCAGGGAAAAAGGAAGACTGAAGGTGGAAAAGAGTGTGCATTTTCAGGCCCCAGAAGCCATTGTTGAGAAATGAGTGAGTCAGACACTTGAAATGTGGAGGAGAAAGTCCATTTGGACCTTTCATTTATATTCCATAAATTAAGTTATAATAAAGGGTTTCTCTTTTATGACGTGTGAGCAGAGAGATAAAAAAAAAAAAAAAAGGAATAGTTTTCTGTAGGCCTAAAAGGAGGTCTTAGCCCAGATTATAGAATACATGGTTTGGTTTGTCATTCACACATACAGCCTTATAATCTCAATAGCTCAATTGTAGTTAGCTTGCTCTTTCAGCAGCCTTTGGACTGTGGATAGTTCTATGGGAGATAAAAAGTAGTCGACACAGAGTGTTTCTTTTTTGTCTATGTTGCTCATTTCATTCAGTGCCTTGTCTGTAAATCCTGCAGAGATGTTAGGTATAATGTTTGTAGTATTTTAGTAACTATTGTTATACAACTTGAAGTTAGTAAGTTATAAAAAATTGTGTTTACAATTATGGTAATTAAGTACATAACACTTAAATTCCTTTTAAATAATGTGGAAAAACTAGTTGGAACAACATGATTTTTATGAGTAATCAAGTTAAAAACTTGTGTTTATTATACAGATTATTAAATGAGTTTTAATTGAATACATTTGACTGTAGAGGAAAAGGTGATTTCTCCAACTCGGTGTGGTTCGTTGGTTGAAATTAATTTAAAGTTGTCATAACTCAAAAATGATTG